>NW_026974908.1:0-300000 GCF_030014295.1 Loxodonta africana | reverse complement strand
AACTTATACACAACTTGTTACATATTCCCAATTACTTTCCCCCCAATGGGACAGCCCACTCCCTCCTTCCACTCTTTCTTTCCGTGACCATTTTGCCAGTTTCTAAGCCCCTCTACCCACCCATCTCCCTTCCAGGCAGGAGATGCCAACATAGTCTCAAGTGTCCACCCAAACCAAGTAGCTCACGCCTCACCAGCATCCCTCTCCAACCCATTGTCTAGTCCAACCCATGACTGATGAACTGGCTTTGGGGATGGTTCCCGTAGTGGGTAAACGGAAGGTGTGGGGGCCATGATCACTGGGGTCCTTCCAGTCTCAGTCAGACCATTAAGTCTGGTCTTTTTATGAGAATTTGGGGTCTGCATCCCACTGTTCTGCTCCCTCAAGGGATCTCTGTTATGTTCCCCGTCAGGGCAGTCATTGGTTGTGGCCCGGCACTGTCTAGTTCTTCTGATCTCAGGATGATGTAGTCTCTAGTTCATGTAGTCCTTTCTGTCTCTTGGGCTCGTTATTATCTTATGTTCTTGGTGTTCTCCCTTCTCCCTTGATCCAGGTGGGTTGAGAATCATTGATGCATCTGAGATGACTGCTTGCTAGCATTTAAGATCCCAGATGCCACTCTTCAAAGTGGGATGCGGAATGTTTTCTTAATAGATTTCATTATGCCAGTTGACTTAGATGTCCCCTAAAACCATGGTCCCCAAACCCCTGCCCCTGCTTTGCTGACCTTCGAAGCATTCAGTTTATTCAGGAAACTTCTTTGCTTTGGTTTAGTCCAGTTGTGCTGCCCTCCACTGTGTTGAGTGTTGTTCTTCCATTAGTATCTCTTTAGTAAATACCCCTCTCCTACCCTCCCTCACGCCCCCCCTCATAACAACAAAGGAATATGTTCTTCTCAGTTTAAACTATTTCTCAAGATCTTATAATAGTGGTCTTATACAATATTTGACCTTTTGCTACTAATTTCACTCAGCATAATGCCTTCCAGGTTTCTCCATGTTATGAAGTGTTTCACAGATTCGTCACTGTTCTTTGTTGATGTGCAGTATTCCATTGTGTGAATATACCATAATTTATTTATCCATTCATCCATTGATGGGCACCTTGGTTGGTTCCATCTTTTTGCTATTGTAAACAGTGCTGCAGTAAACGTGGAAGTGCATGTATCTATTTGTGTAAAGGCTCTTATTTCTCTAGGATATATTCCGAGGAGTGGGATTGCTGGGTTGTATGGTAGTTCTATTTCTAGCTTTTTAAGGAAGCACCAAATTGATTTCCAACGTGGTTGTATACCATTTTACATTCCCACCAGCAGAGTATAAGTGTTCCAGTCTCTCTACAGCCTCTCCAACATTTATTTTTTTGTGTGTTTTGGATTAATGCCAGCCTTGTTGGAGTGAGATGGAATCTCATTGTAGTTTTGATTTGCATTTCTCTAATGGCTAATGATCGAGAGCATTTCCTTATGTATCTGTTAGCTGCCTGAATGTCTTCTTTAGTGAAGTGTCTGTTCATATCCTTTGCCCATTTTTTAATTGGGGTGTTTGTCTTTTTGTGGTTGAGTTTTAGCAGAGTCATGTAGGTTTTAGAGATCAGGCACCGGGTGGAGATGTCTTAGCTGAAAACTTTTTCCCAGTCTGTAGGTGGTCTTTTTACTCTTTTGGTGAAGTCTTTAGATGAGCATAGGTGTTTGATTTTTAGGAGCTCCCAGTTATCTGGTTTCTCTTCATCATTTTTGGTAATGTTTTGTATTCTGTTTATGCCATGTATTAGGTCTCCTAATGTCCCTATTTTTTCTTCCATGATCTTTATCGTTTTAGATTTTATGTTTAGGTCTTTGATCCATTTGGAGTTAGTTTTTGTGCATGGTGTGTGGTAGGGGTCCTGTTTCATTTTTTGGAGGTGGCTATACAGTTACGCCAGCACCTTTTGTTAAAAAGACTATCTTCTCCCCAATTAACTGACACTAGGCCTTTGGCAAATATCAGCTGCTCATATGTGGATGGATTTATATCTGGATTCTCAATATTGTTCCATTGGTCTATGTGTCTGTTGCTGTACCAGTACCAGGCTGTTTTGACTACTGTTGACAGTATAATTTGTTCTAATATCAGGCAGAGTGAGTCCTCCCACTTTGTTCTTTTTTAGTAATGCTTTACTTATCCGCGACTTCTTTCCCTTCCATATGAAGTTGGTGATTTGTTTCTCCATCTGTTTAATAAGTGTCATTGGAATTTGGATCGGAAGTGCATTGTATCTATAGATGGCTTTTGATAGAATGGACAATTTTACAATGTTGTCTTCCTATCCACGAGCAAGATATGTTTTTCCAATTACGTAGGTCCCTTTTGTTTTTTTTGCAGTAGTACCTTGTAGTTTTCTTGGTATAGCTCTTTTACATTTTTGGTAAGGTTTATTCCTAAGTATTTTATCTTCTTGGGGGCTGCTGTGAATGGTATTCATTTGATGATTTCCTCTTCAATGTTCTTTTTGTTGATATAGAGGAATCCAACTGATTTTGTGTGTTTGTATTGTAATCTGAAACTTTGCTGAACCCTTCTATTAGTTTTCTTGAGGATTCCTCAGGGTTTTCTGTGTATAAGATAATGTCTTTGGAAATAGAGATAATTTTATTTCTTCCTTACCAATCTGGATACCCTTTATTTCTTTGTCTAGCCCAGTTGCTCTGGCTAGGACCTCTAGCACAATGCTGAATAAGAGCAGTGATAAAGGGGATCCTTGTCTGTTTCCTGTTCTCAAGGGAAATGCTTTCAGGCTCTCTCCATTTAGGATGATGCTGGGTATTGGCTTTGTATCAATACCCTTTATTATGTTGAGGAATTTTCCTTCTATTCCTATTTTGCTGAGAGTTTTTATCATGAGTGGGTGTTGGACTTTGTCAAATGCCTTTTCTGTATCAATTGATAAAATTATGTGGTTCTTGTCCTTTTTTTATGTGGTGGATTACATTAATTGTTTTTCTAATATTGAACCAACCTTGCATACCTGGTATAAATCCTACTTGGTTATGGTGGATTATTTTTTTGATATGTTGTTGAATTCTACTGGCTCGAATTTTGTTGAGGATTTTTGCATCTATGTTCATGAGGGATATAGGTCTGTAATTTTCTTTTTTTGTGTTGTCTTTAGCTGGTTTTGGTATCAGGGTTATGCTGGCTTCATAGAAGGAGTTAGGTAGTATTCCGTCCTTTTCTATGCTTTGAAATACCTTCAGTAGTAGTGGTAAGTCTTCCCTGAAAGTTTGGTAGAACTTTGCAGTGAAGCCATCAGGGCCAGGGCTTTTTTTTTGTTGGGAGTGTTTTGATTACCTTTTCAATCTCTTTTTTTGTTATGGGTCTATTTAGTTGTTCTACTTCAGTTTGTGTTAGTTTAGGTAGGTAGTGTGTTTCTAGGAATTCATCCATTTTTTCTAGGTTTTCAAATTTGTTAGAATACAATTTTTTGTAGTAATCTGATATGATTGTTTTAATTTCAGTTGGATCTGTTGTGATATGGCCCATCCCATTTCTTATTCGGATTATTGGTTTCTTTTCCTGTATTTCTTTAGTCAGTCTGGCCAATGGTTTATCAATTTTGTTAATTTTTTCAAAGAAGCGGTTTTTGGCCTTGTTAACTCTTTCAATTGTTTTTCTATTCTCTAATTCATTTAATTTTGCTGTACTTTTTATTTTTTGCTTTCTTTTGGTGCCTGACAGTTCCTTTTGTTGCTCTCTTTCTGTTTGTTCAAGTTGTAGGGAGAGTTCTTTCATTTTGGCTCTTCTTTAATATGTGTGCCTTTATTGATATAAATTGACCTCTGAGCACTGCTTTCACCATGTCCCAAAGGTTTTCATCGGAAGTGTTTTCAGTCTTGTTGAATTCTGTGAATTTCTTTATTCCCTCCTTAAGGTCTTCCATAACCCAGTCTTTTTTGAGCAGGGTATTGTGCAGTTTCCAAGCATTTGATTTCTTTTCCCTGGTTTTTCTGTTATTGATTTTTACTTTTATGGTCTTTCATTCAGAGAAGATGTTTTGTAATATTTCAATGTTTTGCGTTCTGCAAAGGCTTGTTTTATGACCTAATATGTGATCTATTCTAGAGAATGTTTCATGTGCACTAGAAAAGAAATTATAGTTTGCAGCTGTTGTGTGGAGTGTTCTGTATAAGTCTATGAAGTGAAGTTGTTTAATTGTAGGAATTAGATCTTCCGTGTCTCTATTGAGCTTCTTACTGCATTTCCTATCCTTCACCGAGAGTGTTGTGTTGAAGTCTCCTGCTATAATTGTGGAGGTGTCTATCTCACTTTTTAATTCTGTTAACATTTGTTTTATGAATGTTGCGGCCCTATCATTGGGTGCATAAATATTTAATACAGTTATATGTACCTGGTAAATTGTCCCTTTAATCTTTATGTAGTGTCCTTCTTTATCCTTTGTGGTGGATTTAATTTGAAACTCTATTTTGTTGGAAATTAATATTGCCTCTCCTGCTCTTTTTTGATTGTTGTTTGCTTGATATATTTTTATCCATCCTTTCAGTTTTGGTTTATTTGTGTCTCTTAACTCTAAAGCGTGTCTCTTTTAGGAAGCATACAGACTGATCGTGTTTTTTTATCCAGTCTGCAACTTTCTGTCTCTTTATTGGTGAATTTAGTCCATTTACATTAAGTGTAATTATAGACAAGTATGAGTTTAGTGCTGTCATTTTGATGCCTGTTTTTGACAATTTCATTTTCCATTTACTTTTTTGTGCTGAGTTTTTCTTTGTAGAATGTGTGTTCCTCCTTTTTATAGTAGTTGAATTTATTTTGGTGAGTCGTTATGTTTATCTTGGTTTTTATTTTGAAGTATGGAATTGTTAGACCTTGTTGTGGTTACCTTAATATTTACCCTGGTTTGAGTAAGTAAAAACCTAAGTTGTTTCGCCCTGTATCGCCTTGGTTTCCTCTCCATATGTAATTTCTAAGCCTCCTGTATTTAGTCCCTCTTTTTTCACTATCGTAATCTTTTACATAATCACATCAATGATTCCCTGTTTTGAGCAATTTTTTAATTAATCTTATTTTGTTTTTGTGATTTCCCTATCTGGGTTGATATCAGGATGTTTTGTTCTGTGATCTTGTGTTGTGTTGGTATCTGATATTATTGATTTTCTGACCAAAGAATTTCCTTCAGTAATTCTTGCAGTTTTGGTTTGGTTTTTGCAAATTCTCTAAGCTTGTGTTTATCTGTAAATATCTTAATTTCACCTTCATGTTTTAGAATTTTGCTGGATATATGATTGTTCGCTGACAGTTTTTCCTCTTTCAGTGCTCTATATATGTTATTCCATTGTCTTCTTGCCTGCATGGTTTCTGCCGAGTAGTGCAAACTTATTGATTCTCCTTTGTAGGTAACTTTTCGTTTATCCTTGGGTGCTTTTGAAATTTCTCTTTATCTTTGGTTTTGGCAGGTTTGATGATATGTCTTGGTGATTTTCTTTTGGGATCTATTTTGTATGAGGTTCGATGAGCATCTTGGGTAGATATCTTTTCATCTTTTACAATGCCAGGGAATTTTTCTGCCATCAGATCTTCCACTGTTCTCTCTGTATTTTCTGTTATCCCTCCCTGTTCTGGAACTCGAATCACACGCAAATTATTCTTGATAGAGTCCCCCATGATTCTTAGGGTTTCTTCATAGTTTTAAATTCTATTTGATTTTTCTTCAACTATATTTGTGTCAATTGCCTTATCCTCCAGCTCCCTCACTCTGCATTCCAGTTCCTTGATTCTGCTCCTGTGACTTCCTATTGAGTTGTCTGAATCTGTGACTTTATTGTTAATCTTTTGGATTTCTGAATGCTGTCTCTCTATGGATTCTTACAGCTTATTAATTTTTTCACTATGTTGTTGAATAATCTTTTGGATATCTTCAACTGCTTTATCCGCGTATTCCTTGGTGTTTTCTGTAGATTGCCTTATTTCATTTGTGAGGTCATTCCTGATGTCTTGAAGCATTCTGTATATAATTTTTTTATATTCTACATTTGGCAATTCTAGGAATGTATCTACATCCGGGAATGATTTTGATTCTTTGATTTGGGGGTTTGTAGAAGGAATCATGGTCTGCTTCTTCATGTGATTTGATGTCGACTGCTGTCTCTGAGCCATTTATAAGATATTGTAATATTCTATATTTGCTCACTGAGTCTTATCTTCTTATTTTGTTTTGTTACAATACACCCAGATGGGCTACTAGATTGTGGTATCGTGATTGATGTAGCTTTTGAATCACTTACGTCCTGTTACCAGCTTGCCTGAGCTGTTACCAGGTATATAAGTGTATGAGTCCATTCACTATTCTTGAATAGAATCAGCTCAGGTGTCCTGATAGCTGGTCACCTAGTGTGTGGTGTAGGCTCTCACCTATTATCTTAGAGGAGTAGTGGTGATGGTTGTATGCACCAGTTTCTAATAGTGGCGAGGGGTCACGTTTCGAGGAGGGCAGGATGCTGACAGCCTTCCTTCAAGTGTCAGTGAGGTAGGTGTGTCTGTATTCTCTAGAGCACTCTGGTGGGTGGGCTTTGCAGCTGTATCTTAGGCACCCAATGCTTGGGTAGGCGTCACTATTCTCAGACCCCTCTAGCAGGTGGCTAGGTGATGTGGGTGGAGTCTCAGCCCTCAGTTCGCTGGTGCGGATCAGCGAGGGCTCTGTTTAATAGGTAGAGAGGTATCTGACCTCCAAAACTTGCCTTTCCACTGCTGAGCTAAAACAATTATGGTCAGATCTCTATCAGAATTGCCTTTACATTGTAATAGCCACCTAGTTACCTGTAGGGTTAAAGCCAAAGACTATGGGTCTGTTAATGCCTGGATGGAGCTGATTCTGTACTGTTATTTCAGTTTAGGGAAGTCAGGGAAGGATTTTTTCTTTGATGGTTAAATGCTGCTTTTCTCAGGCCAGGAGAATGGGTTAGAAAAGAAAGAAGAAAAAAAATTCAGCAGTGCACTTCACTCTCTGGCACAGAGGATTCCAATGTTAATGAAGCTGGCTGGGGCAATGAGGGGTGGAATCAGATATATAGAAGAGAGTAGCCTGGCAAAATATACAAAGTTACTTATGTTGTTTGGTGAGAACTGTTTTTTCTGAAATTCCAGAGCATTGTGTCGCTCGTGTGTGCTGGCTGGATCCCTGCTGAGACTGTCCCAGAGGGTTAGGGCTGCATCCATGCTCACACCGTCTCAGGAAGCCACAATTGGCTCCCCCACACTTATTCCAAAGCCCAGCACCAAGGTTTCCTTTCTGGGACGCTGCACTCCAGGCTCCAAAACCAGTCGCTGCTTCCCTATAGTTTTTCGTTTTCCTGTCAGCCGCGTCTGTGTGGAGCCTGCGTGTGCTGCCTGGGTCCCCTCTGAGGTTGGTCCTGAGGGTTAGGCCTATATCTGTTCTTCCCTGTCTCAGTAAACCACAATCAGCCCCACCACTCTGACACCAGGAAACCGCGAGGGCTCAAGGCTGCGGCGTGGGACACTGGCTCTGGAAGCGGTCCCTGCTGCAGCGTGGCTTTCGCTCCCCCGTCACTCAGGTCAACTCCTTAGTTCTGTGTTTGATGGTCAGGGTTTGTAGATTGTCCTTTATGTAATCAGTTCACTTGTTTTTTCGAGTCTTTGTTTCAAGAAGGATAAGCGGAATCTTCTACCTAGTCAGCCATCTTGGTCCTGCCCCCGTGTCTGCCTCTTTATGTGATTTGATATTGACTGTTGTCTCTGAGCAATCTATAAGTTATTGTATTAGTTTATTTTATGCTTGCTTTTTGTATCCTAGTTTCTTGCTTTGTTTAGTTTTGGTATTCCCAAATAAGCTGCTTGAGTGCGCTAGGTTGATTATTTTCACCTTCGAAGCTCTAATGTACTATCACCAGATGGCTAGCACTGTTACCAGGTATATGAGCCTAGGAGTTCATTTACTTTTCTTGTATGCATTCAACTCAGGTGCCCAGGTAGTTGTTCATAAAGTGTGTGGTACGGGCTCTGTCCTACAGTCTTAGAGGGGCAGGGGTTATTGGTGTAGGCAGAAGTATCTGGCTGCAGTAGGGGGTCAGAGTCTGATCAAGGCAGGGGTCTGACAGCTGTGCTCTGAGTGTCTGTGAGGAAAGCGCATCCCTGTTCTGTAGAGCACACGGGTGGGTTCTGCAGAAGGGCGATGGGTACCCAATGCTTTTGGTTGTAAGTTCTGGGCGGTACTACTTACCCTTGGAGCCCTATCACAGGTGGCTAGGTATTGTGGGTGGAGCCACCAGTCCTTAGGCCCCTGATGTGGGAAGGTGAAGACCCTGTTTAATAGGCAAAGCAGTGTCAAACATCAAACACCCATCTTCCCACCGTCCAGCTGAAACAGTTGCAGTCTGGCAACAAGGGCCTATTCTCCTGAAATGGGCCCACACAGGTCCATGCTGGGGTGAAAGGTATTCAAACCCATGGACTGTTTGTGCCTGAACAAGAGCTGCTTCTGTCCTGAGCTCCCCAGCTTAATTGAGCTGGCAGATTATCTTTCCCCCAGTTGTGAACTTATACCTTCTTCAAGGATGGAAAAATGGCTCAGAGTGGTACCAGGGCCTATCTCAGGCCCAGGGAAGTTGACAGCCACTGAAGCCGGCTTGGGGGCTGGGGGCGTAGTAAGATAAACACAAGTAATTAGCTTTTGCTGAGAGTGCCGTTCTTCTCTTGTTCTGGAGGTGTGAGTAGTCTGTGCAACTTGCTGTCCTTCCCTGAGCTAAACGCCTGTGGAGCGCCACTGCCAGCCCCACTGCAGTCGCTCCAGGGAATGGTGCCTGAGGGTTCCTGGCTATTCAGGTCCAGTAACTCCTCTCCACTTCTGAATAGTCTCTCCCTCCCCCTGCTGCTGAGTCCATTTTCTAACTTTACCTTTGATGTTCAGGGCTCCTAGCTTGTCATAAATATAATCGCTTCACTTGTTTTTTCTGGTCTTTTTTGTAAGAGGGATCACTGGTGGCGTCTCAATACTCAAAACTTCATCATTTCTTCCTTTCACTTTAGCTACTCGACATTCAAGAGCAACGTTCAGAGTCTCTTCCGACATCCGTTTTGGTCTTTTCTTTCTTTCCTGTCTTTTAAAGGATCTCTTGCTTTCCTCATGTGTGATGTCCTTGATGTCATTCCACAACTCGTCTGGTCTTCAGTCGTTAGTGTTCAACACGTAAAATGTGTTCTTGAGGTGGTCTGTAAATACAGGTGAGATATACTCAAGATCATATTTTGGCCCCTTTTGACTTATTCTAATTTTCTTCCGTTTCAACTTGAACTCCCATATGAGCAATTGACAGTCTGTTTCACAATCGATCCCTGGCCTTGTTCTGACTGATGATATGAGTTTTCCCATCTTCTCTTTCCACAGATGTAGTCAGTTTGATTCCTGTGTATTCCATCTGGTAAAGTCCACGTGTATAGCTGCCGTTTATGTTGGTGAAAAAAAATATTTGCAGTGGATGAGTCACTGGTCTTGCAAAATTCTTTCATGAGATTTCTGGCGTCATTTATTTCAGCGATGCTGTATTTTCCAACTACTTTTCCTTCTTTGTTTCCAACTTTAACATTCTAATGACCAGTAATTATCAATGAATCTTGATTGCATGTTTGATCAATTTCAGGCTGCAGAAGTTGTTTAAAATCTTCAATTTCTTTATCTTTGGCATTAGTGGTTGGTGCATAAATTTGAATAGTCATATAAACTAGTCTTCCTTGTAAGTGTATGGATTTTAGCCTATCAGTGACAACATTGTACTTCAGGCTAGATCTTGAAATGTTCTCTTTGATGATATGTAACGTCATTCTTTTGACTCTGGTGGAATATCCATGTTTGTAAGACTGCTCACAGACTGTTTCACCAGAGAGTTTTCTGGTACTGCAACATCTACCACTAATCTCTGTGATCCCTTTGAATTGGCAAAATAAGAATAGTGCTATAGATTTCTTCCAAATACAGAAAACATAAGTATGAAAATGTTCTTGCTGTTGATTATATTCTTTACCAATCTGTTTGTACGGGATTTTTGGTACTTCACTTGAAAAATGAGTCCAAGGTACTGTGATGTGATTGTTTACTTTGTGTGGCCTTTCTAGACATGGTCTTATAACATCCACCCTGGTGCTTGGGCAGGACTGTGTGATAGGGTAATTGTGGCTCACCAAGGGGATTGTTTATTTTGCCTTCAAAGAGAACCAGTTCCAGAGCAAAGAGGAGGATTCAACTCCCATCAAGGAAGAACAGCCAAGAGCCGAGCATATATTATGGACCTGAGATCCCTGCACTGAGAAGCTCCTAGAAGCAGGAGACTGAGATAGAGAGAGGAAGCTGTAACCCTGAAGATGGTAAGATGCCATGGCAGGAGAGACCGAGCAACAGGGACCTGGCTATAGGAGATGATGGCCCATGGAGAAGGAAAGCTGAGTGCCTTTGGAGAGAGGCCGGCCCAAGGCCAGGCAGAGGCACGCCTATGAGCACAGGAGGGAAGAGGCTGTCCTGATAGAAGAACTGTGTTCTGAGTGTCGTTGAGCCTGAGCTATAACTGTTACTTCCCTAATAAACCCCATAATCGTGAATATGGACTATGAGTTCTGTGTGGCCATTGCAATGAGTTATTGAACCCGGCAGAGAAGTAGGGAGTGCTGTGTGAGGGACAGTTGGTGTCAGGGTTAGTGAAGATGGTGGAGAGAGGATAGTTTTTCACCAATGCCTTCAATGCAGCTTCGATTTCTTCCTTTTATACCATCAGTTCTTGATCTTATGCTACCTATTGAAATGGTTGAAAATTATCCAGTTCTACTGCAGTGGCTGTATTAATATCAGACAAATTATACTTCAGAAAAAGGAGTATTATTGGGAATAAGTAGGGACATAACATAATAAAGGTTCAATTCTCCAAAAAGATACAACACTCCTAAATGTGTACGTGTCTAACAACAGCGCTCCAAAATACAAAAACTAATAAATCTGAAAGGGGAAATGGACAAATACGCATTTATAACTGGTATCAGTACTTTTCTATCAATAATTAATAGAGGCCTGCTAGTTGAAGTCCAAAGCATCTGTATGAACCACTCATGGATGTCTATGTGTGTGTGTATGTATGTGTGTGTATGTGTGTATGTATGTATATAGTATAAAGAGAAGTAATACAGAAATAAACATAGATACATGTTGTAGTCCTTGGGAGGTACAAACGGTTAATGCATTCAGCTGCTAACCAAAATGTTGGAGGTTTGAGTCCACCCAGAGGCACTTTGGAAGAAAGGCTTGGTGATCTACTTTTGAAAAATTAGCCATTGAACTGACACACTTGTGTGTCAGTACTACTCTGACACACATGAGGGGAGGGGTCACCATGAGTCAGATCAGCTTAATAGCAATCGAATGATTTTTTTATGCATTCTGCCAATGTTTGTCTTTTAATTGGTATCTTAGGCTGGGTTCTCTAGAGAAACAAAACCAGTGAGGTGTATATATATATATTTATATATAAATAGCTTTATATCAAGAAAATGGCTCACGAGGCTGTAGAGGCTGGTAAGTCTCAAGTCCATGGGTCAGGCTTGTGGCTTCTCCTGACTCACATAGATGCAGGGACTGCAGAACTCAAGATCTGCAGGTCATACAACAGGTCTGTGGCTCACAGGCTGCAAAGGCTGACAGATCTCAAGATCGGCAGGTAAGCTGGCAGGCCGCAGCTCACAGACTGTGGAGGCTGGTGAATCCCCAAATTGGAAGGTAAGCTGAGAGTTCAAGTCCCAAAAACTTGAGATCAGATGAAGAGGAGCCAGCTGCAGGATTCAGAGTGAGCAAAAGCTCAAGAGCCTTGCCAGAAAGTCCATCTATATTGGATGCAGTCCACACCTCCGAGGAAACTCCCTTAGATCTGATTGGCTACTCACAGCAGATCCCATCATGGAGGTAATCACATTATATCACATCTCATCATGGAAATGTTTGCATCGTTATACGACTGCTAAACTACATCATAACTGCCAAAGCACTGAGAATCATGGTCCAACAAAGTTGACACACAACTTTAATGATCCCAATTGTGAATTTAATCTATTTAAATTTAAAGCGATTAATGATAAGGAAGGACTTATGTCTTCTACTTTGTAGTAGGTCATATATGTATTTTGTTTCTCATTTTCTTCACTACCGTCCACTTTTGTGTTTGACTGATTTTTTTCAAGTGTACAATTTTGATCCTCTCCTTATTTCCTTTCCTTATATTTTTTAACTTCTCAGTGGTGACCGTGAGGATTACAATTAATATCTTATGTTTATAACAATCTTCTTTTAATTAATACAAATTTAGCTTCAACAGTATACAACATTCTGCTTTTATTCAGCTCAGTTACCTCCCCTACTTACGTTGCTGTTACAAAAATTGCATCTTTATACATTGTGTGTCCATTAAGAGAGATGTGTAAGTATTTTTATGCATTTGTGCTTTAAATCATATATGAAAAAAAGAGAGGCGTGATATAAAAATATTACTGACTTTGTTTTATCTAAGTAGTTACCTTTACGGAGTCTTCGTTTCTTTTTATGGCTTCAAGTTACTGTCTAGTGTCCTTCCGTGCCAGCCAGGATGATTCCCTGTAGCATTTCTCATAAGGCAGTTCTGCTGCTAACATACTCCCTCAGGTTTTGTGTATCTGGGCATGTCTTAATTTCACCTTCATTTTTGAAAGATAGTTTTGCTAGATATTGACATCTTGGTTCATAGTTTTGTTTCTGTATTTTTTTTCCAGTACCTTAAATACATCATTCGACTATTTTCTTGTCTCAATGGTTTCTGATGAAAAATCAACAGTTAAACTTGTTGAGACTCTCTTGTACATTAGGGGTCACTTATCTGTTGCTGCTTTCAAGTTTCTGTCTTCGTCTTTTGACATTTTGATTATGTCTGTCTGTGGATATCTATGTATTTACTGTCCTTTGAGTTTATTGAGCTTCTTGGATATCTAGATGACATTTGAGAAACTTCCAGTCATTACTTTTTAAATATTCTTTCTGTCCTTTCATCTTTCTTTCCTTTCTGGGACTCCCTTAATGAGTATATTGGTATGCTTGATGTTGTCCCGCAGGTCCCTTAGGCTCTGTTCATTTTCTTCATTCTTTTTCCTTTATGCTCCTCAGTTAGAACAATTTCAGTTGTGCTTTTTCAAGTTTACATTTTCCTGCTTTCTTGCTCAAATCTGCTGTTGAGCTCCTCTAATGAAATTTTTATTTCAGCTATTCAACTTTTCAGCTCTATAATTTCTATTTGGTTCTTTTGTATAATATTTCTTTATTAATGTTTTCTACTTGTTCATACATTCTTCTCTTGGTTTCCTTTTTTGTGTGTGTGTCTATGGTTTGTTTAGCTCTTTGAGGAAATTTAAGACAGTTGATTTAAAATCTTTGTCTAGTAATCCCAATATGTGTGTTTCCTTAGGGATGCTTTCTGTTCATTTCTCTTCCTTTTTTCTTCTTAACAAATGAACCATCCTTTTCTTTTTTCTGTTTATGACTTAGAATAGTGTGTTGCAAATTGGATATCTTAAATATTATAATGTAACTCTGGAAATCAGATTCCCTCCTGTCATTAGGGTTTGCTTTTTTTTTTTTTTAATTGTTGAGGGCCAGTCATCCATTTGCTTAGTGATGTTTCCAAACTATTTCTGCAAAGATTGTATGTCTTCTCATGTGTGGACACTGAAGTTCTGTTCTGTTATCTCAGCAGTCAGTTCATGACCTGACAGTGCTTTCTTTAAATGCTTGTAGCCAAAAAGAAAAAGGAACATTATCCCAGTCTTTGCAGATTGGCTCTGAACTGGCGTGTTCTTTCAATGCTAAGCAAGAGTGCCTAAAACTCTGCCCTAGCCTTCACTTCCTGCCCCCATGGAGCCCAAAGATCAGCCAGAGGTGCAAGCCTAAAGCTTTGTCAGAATCTTTATGAGCATGTCTTCATCCTTAGGCAAGAACATTGCACTTCAGATTCCTCAGTATATATTGTAGCCCTTCAAAGCCCTTAAACCACCAACCATTGTCCTCTCAGCCCTTTTTCCAAGCTTTTGGATGTCTCTGCTGTTTTCTCTGTCCTTCATCCTTTGACCCTGGAGGTAGGACCAATTCTTTTTAGCTTCGTACTTCTGAGTTTCCATCACATCATACATTTTTTCTTGTGTGCTGTTGAGTCAATTCTGACTCATAGTGACTATAGGATGGAGTAGAACTTCTCCAAAGGTTTCTAAGGCTGTAATCTTCATGGAAGGGAACGGTCATATCTTTCTCCTGTGGAGTAGTTGGTGGATCAAATCAAACCGTTTAACAGCTGAATGCTTAACCACTGCACTACTGGGGCTCCTTTTGACATCATGCATCATAATAGATTTTTAACACACCCCTCAGAAACATAGAAGTCCATAAATTATCAAGGATACAGAAGATTTAACATCTATAAAAATACCAAATTGATATATGTGTATGTGTGTGTATTATCTAACCATGAAAGAATATACATTCATCTCATGCACATACATAGTGTGTATAAAAATTAACTGTATACTGTGTTATAAAGCAAGTCTCAACAAATTTCAAGAGTCTGCAATAATATAGAGGATACTATGTTTTATTTTATGTAAGTACACCATAATTAAAAAAAAAAACCATCTTAGAAAATGAAAATACAAAATCTCCATTTTTTTTTTTTATGTAAGTACACCATAATTAAAAAAAAAAAAACATCCTAGAAAATGAAAATACAAAATCTCCATGTGCTTGGATATTTTAAAATACTATGAGTCAAAAAAGACATAATGAAAATTAGAATACATTTTGAAGTGAACAATTATGAACATAGTGCATATAAAAATTGGTGCAGTACAGACAATATAATATAGGAAACTTATAGCCTTAAAAATATAATTGGAAAGAACAAATCTTGAAAAATAAGTGAGTTAAACATCCATTCAAAATGGGAAAAAACCAGAAACAAACATTCATAGGAATTTTTGTTTCTATTAATGATGGAATACATGCAACAGACGATCAACAAAGACTAAAGTTGATTCTTAGAAAATGCTAGTAAAATTGACAAACTTTAGGCAAGATTGATCAAGTGAAAAAGAATGAAGATATAAAAAACGAATATCAGGAATTAGAAAGAAAATGACTACAGATCTTGCAGAACATAAAGATAATGTGAGAATGTTATGAACCGTATTAGCCAATAAATTTGCAAATTTAGGTAAAGTAGGCAAACGTATCCTACCATGTAAGTTAATAACAACGATTCAAGAAGAAACAGGAAGCAAAAGTAATTCCACAACTGTTAATACAATTGAATTAGAGCTCAAACTATTCTCAAAAAGAAAACTTCATATCAGATGGCTTTTCCTGCAAATTCTGCCAAATATTCAAGAAATATTTCACAAATTCTTCAATATAAAAGGAAATATATACCCAAACTCATTTTATAAAGCTTGTAGAATGAATATTGATACCAAAACCTGACAAGAGCAGCAGAAGATGGGAAAATTACAGGCCAATGTCACTGATGAACATAGATGCAAAATATAAAAATAAATAGGCAAAACAAATCCAGCAATACTCTAAAGAAGAGTATATTATGACCAAGTTGGGTCTATCCCAAGAATTCAAGGTTAGTTTAACATTCGAAAATGAATCAGTATAATTTGCCATATGTACAGGAAAAATAAATGTGATTATATTAATAGGTGTAATAAAATAAGTATTTGATAACCTTCAGCATCCACTCATGTTTTTTAAAAGAACATCTAGCATGCCATGAGACCAGAAGAACCAGAAGGTTCCCGGCTGCTGTCGCTGAACATTTTGATCAAAGAGTCCATAGAAAAGCCCTGATCAAAAGGGGGAAAATGCAGAACAGAATTTCAAATGAACCCTAGACTTTTTGGAGCCACTGAGGGTGAATGAACTCCTGAAACTATTGCCGTGAGATAATCTTTAAACATTACACCAAAAGCATTCCCTTGAATCATCTTAAAACCGAAGCATGAAAAAGAAAAAAACAAACTGTTGCTGTTGATTCCAACTCAGAGACTCTGTAAGACAGAATAGCACTGCCCCATAGAGTTTCCAAGCTGCAGGTGGTGGATTCAAACTGCTCTTCTTTTGCTTGGCTACCGTATCACTTAACCACTGTGCCATGAGGGCTCCAGAACATTAGCTTACTTAACTAATAAAAATGGTCTACCTTGAGCATATGCTCTTTTAAGAACTGTCTACATAGCATCAGATTGACAACAGCTACTGAAAAGATTAGATAGGAACCTTAAGGAGCAGTGGGTTTATGTTAATGACAGAGGAATAACTCAGAAAAGGAGGGTAAGAATGGTTGCACAACTTCAAGAATGTAGCCAGTGTTATTAAATTGTACAGGTAGAAACTGTTGAGTTGATGTATGTTTTGCTGCATATATTCTCAACCAGAAAAAATACAGGCAATAATTAACAAAAAATGTCAAGGAGAGCTAAATATTTTGAAAATAAGACAGAGTTGCATGTGAGGGAATGAGTGGGGTGAGCTGTTTTAGATTAATAGTAAAGGCTTATGGGAGCAGGATATTTGAGGAGATAACTGACCTATATCAAAGGAGAGAATAGCTGTATGAAGTTCTGAAGGGAGGGATATTGCCAATAAAGGAAAGAGTTGTTTCTGAGGCCCTTAAATAACCAAGTGTTTTGGCACGTTTGAGGAAGCTCAGGAAATAAGTCATGGCTAGTGTGGAGTGAACCGAGGGAAGACTGTTAGGAAATGAGGTTAGCATGGTGAGCAAGCCCCGCATCATGAAAGACCATGGGAAGGATTTGGGAATTTTTCCTAATTGCCATGAGAAGCCACTGAAATGATGCTGTTATGTAGATTGTAAGAGGGAAGATCGGTGCATGGAGTCCAGTTTTAACCAAGAGATGATGGTGGATGTAAGGTGGAGGTAGTGAGAAGTGGATAGAGTCAGGATTTATGTTAAGGTAGTGCCAAGAGTCCAGAATATGTGTCAATGGACTGGATGCAAGATTTGAATAAAGGAGAGAAATCAAGGATGATTTCTAGGTTTTTGTCCTGAACAACCCAGAGGATAGTGAGAACATTTGCTGAGATAAGGAAGACTGGGAGGTAGATAAGACACTTGGAGCAAGAATTTTATTTGAACCACATTAAGTTTGAGATGCCTAGTAGACATTCAAGGGGAGATGTGAGGTCAGCCATTGGTGAAGGAACAGGGCAGAGTATGTAAATGAGGGTATCCTAGGGCTCAGGTGGAATTGACTGCCATGAATTGGCTCAGATAACCTAGACAGTGAGAAGTGATGAGTGATGTTACTTAAACAGGGCATGGAAATCAATGAAAAAGGTGTGGGAGTGGCAGGGAGGCTAAGGTAGAGAAGTTTCTCTCTCCCTAAACCTGATTAGCTGGATTTGAAGACATTATAAGTTCCTGTATGAGAAATATCCAGCAAATTACCAGTTGATTTAATAAATTGATAACAAAGTCCACCTTTCAGCCAAAGATTGAAAAGCAAACAAACCAATTGTCATCCAGTGAATTCTCTTATCAACCCTATAGGACTGAGTAGAACTACCCCATACGGTTTCTAAGGAGCAGCTGGTGAATTCAAACAGCAGACCTTTTGGTTAGCAGCTTAGCTCTTACCCACTGCACCACCAGGACTCAGACCAAGAATAACACATGTGAGGAACTTACTCCTTAGTTCAATCAAGTATGTAGAAATTGAAATTTGTAATTTTGGAGATTCCTCTCTTTTTTTTTCGAAATGGGGGGCATTGAGATGGAGGATTTTCCTATGCCCACCATCCTAAGGGATTTAATTAACCCATAGTTGAGACATTGTAAACATCTGAAGAAATTATTATCTTTGAGAAATTTGAGGGTGAGTAGGCATATCACCTGGCACCTCTTAAACTCCTTTTAAAAACCTGACTTGAAGACTCATCTGCCTTTTTGAATAAGTGCCAGCTTGAATAGGCAGGGTTCAGGGAATTGCCAACCAAAGGTATGGTTTCTCCAGAGGCCTCCAAGGGGTGTAAAAGAAGAGCGGAGCCAGACCCCGTGCTTGGGACACACCCTTGGTAGGAAATATTTGAGTGTGTGTGTGGTGAGGGGAGCACTGGGTGTGGGAGAGTGGGGTGGGTGGGTAATAGGGAAATGTCTTTTTTTTTTTTTTTAAGAAACAGTTTTTTACTTTTTTTTTTAATTACAATGAACAGTTCAGTGGAGAGTGGAGACACATTCCTTATCTGCAGGGGCTAGTGGAAGTGCTGATAGCTGAGAATGTAGCCTGCTCCCCAAGTGCCAGTTGGCATTTTGGAGAGAAAACTTGATGTTTGGAGCACTGACTGGCCCTGCCTTTTCTAAATAATTAAGGGTGGTGGGGTGGTGGTAAGAGAAAGAGGACGGTCTATGAACACTGACCCTGGAAAATTAACCCGAGTGTGTGGATTGTGGATAGCAGGAAAAGAACATCGCCCGCAAATGACAGCAGTGCCTTTATTTATTTATTTATGCTTCTTTTTAGTTCTGAGTTGTTTTTAAGCCAGAAATTAATGGGGCCACCATGAATTTTCAGAGAATGAGTTTTACAAAAATCTAAGTGTTTTAAATATTGCCAGGATTTACTTATATATGCTGTATATGAGAAAAGTCCTTCCAGTTACAGGGAGGAGAAAGAAAGTATATTCAGGAATTAAATTTTCACAGTTCTCTGAATTCTTATATTTCTCCTGTTGTCCATTTTTCTTTTTTTGTCCTTCATCCACCCCTTCCACCCTGACCCACTGTCTTCATCATCTAGTGCTGCCATAACAGAAATACCATGAGTGGATGGCTTTAACCAAGAGAAATTTAATACCTCACATTGAAGTAGGCTAATAGTCCACATTCAAGGCATCAGCTCTAAGGGAAAGCTTTCTCTCTCTTTCGGCTCTGGAAGAAGGTCCTTGTCCTTAGCCTTCCCATGGTCAAGGAGCTTCTCAGGTGCAGGGACCTTGGGTCCAGAGGACATGCTCTGCTCCTGGTGCTGCTTTCTTGATAGTCTGAGGCCCCCAACTCTCTGTTTGCTTCCCTTTCGTTTTATCTCTGGAGAGATAAAAGGTGGTGCAGGCCACACCCCAGGGAAAGGTGACCTGAGTGAGGGTGGTGTTACAATCAATCCCACCCTAATCCTCTTAAAGTAAAATTACAATCACAAAATGGAGGACAACTACACAATAGTGGGAATCATGGCCTAACCAAGTTGAGACACACATTTTTTAGGGTCATAATTCAATCCATGACACCCACCAAACCAAACTTGTCACCATCAAGTTGATTCCAACTCATAGAGACCCTAGTTGATTCGAACTCATAGAGACCCTATAGCATAGAATAGATCTATTCCATAGAGTTTCCAAGGACTAGTTGGTGGATTCGAACTGCTGACCTTTTGGTTAGCAGCTGAGCTCTTAACCACTATGCCACCAGAGCTCCTCTTGATCCACAGTCCACCCTAATTCACCACTGTGTTAGAAACTAAGGTTTTGCTACTCTGAAATAAGAACCTTTTACTATACTTTTGTGTTCGTGGTTGCTTTTGGTACGTCTTTAAGCACTGAACAGTTACCTCATACCCGTTAAAAACCCATTGCCACTGAGTCTATTCCAACTCATAGCGGCCCTATAGGGCAGAGCAGAACTGTGCCATAGACTTTCCAAGGAGCGCCTGGTGGATTTGAACTGATGACCTTTTGGTTAGCAGCCGTAGCTCTTAAACAGTACACCACCAGCGTGGGAGGGGTTTAATTGATAACATGATGTCTGGGCTCCAAGGGAGATGGAATGGATGTGCAGGAGAAGGGCATGCAGAGTCTGCCTGTATAGTCCCCAGAACTCTGTTCAAGATCATAACACACCTCAGTAATCACTTGAATCTAAACATACAACTTTAACAGTTGATGTAAATGACTTTACACATGAATTTTGGAACTCAACTATTTCTCAATGGAAGTTCCTTCAACCTAGCTGTTTGTTTGTATTCCCTTAATAATTATGAAAGCTAACAATTATTGTGTTCATTCTGTGTGTAAGGCCTTTTTCTAAGTGCCTTGTGTGTTTTATTTAACCTGCGTAACAACCTTTTGAATAAGACCCATTTTAGAAATGGGAAACTGAGGCAGTGAGAGGTAAAGTAACGTGCCCAGATCAACCAGCTGATAGATTGAGTTAGGATTTAAACCCAGGCAGTTTGTTTCAGAATTTGCTTATGTAATCACTGTACATGACAGCAGTGAGCCCTAGTGGCTCTGTGGTTAAAGAACTTGGCTGCTAACTGAAAGGTCAGTGGTTCGAACCCACCAGCCTCTCTGTAGGAGACAGATGTGGCAGCTTGCTTCAGTGAAAACCCTATGGGGCAGTTTTACTCTGTCCTTTGGGGTCACTGTGAGTTAGAATCGACTTGATGACAGTGGGTTTTGGCACATAATACTAATGTGCAGTGTATTCTGTATGCCGTGTATATGTTCAGAAACGAATTTTCCCAACATTTATGCCATATATAGATTACCAATCCAGTTGCCGTTGAGTAGATTTTCACTCATGACGACCCCGTGAGTTTTCAGAGTAGGACTGCCCTCCATACGGTTTTCAATAGCTGTGACTATTTGGAGGTAGATTGCCAGGCCTTTCTTCCAAGGCAACTCTGAGTGTATTTAAACTGCCAACCTTTCAGTTAGTAGCTGAGCACTTAACTCTTTGTGCCACCTAATACATATATATACTAGGAGGTTTTCCTCCTTATTTGTACTTTAACGTTTTTTAGACTCTTACGAATACCTGTTCCTGGCAGTGAACTGGATGCTAAAGAACAGAATAGGCACATGTAACCCTCTCTCACCTTCTCCCTCCCCTCTTTCACAGAGATGAAATGAAAAGGAATTAATGAAGACAGATCACTGGATTAGGGCCCATACTCAGGGCTATAACAGCATGGGGGTTTTCTCCTGTCACTTCAGTTCTTGTTCAGGAATTGGCACCTGCTTTTTGTGAATCACAAAGACCAGTGCTGTATATCAAGCCATTTAGATTTGGGGTATGGAGCAGTGATTTAAAAAAATTAAATTTTATTTTCAGAGATTTTTTCTAATAATTGTTTACATTTATTTATTTATTTTTAAAGTTAGACCCTGCTTTATTTTAGAGAGGAACAAACTTTCAAAGTTTTTAAGCAAACATTGGTCAGGGCTGGGCTTTTTTTTTATATAAACTTTTATTGAGCTTCAAGTGAACGTTTACAAATGAAGTCAGTCTGTCACATATAAGTTTGTATACACCTTACTCCGTACTGCCACTTGCTCTCCCCCTAATGAGTCAGCCCTTCCAGTCTCTCCTTTCGTGACAATTTTGCCAGCTTCCAACTCTCTCTATCCTCCCATCCCCCCTCCAGGAATTGGCACCTCCTTTTTGTGAATCACAAAGACCAGTGCTTTATATCAAGCCATTTAGATCTGGGGTATGGAGCAGTGATTTAAAAAAATTAAATTTTATTTTCAGAGATTTTTTCTATTAATTGTTTACATTTATTTTAATTGTATATTCTAAAACCCCTACAAAAAGGCATGAAATAATTGTTTAAATTTTAATTCATATGGGTCAAAATGTATGTTAAACTACCTATCGTCACCTTCACAGTCGTCGTTATGTTTGAGCCAATTGTTGTGGCCACTTGTTACCAAGTATGACCTGCTCCTCCAGGGACTGATCTTTCCTGACAACGTGTCCAAAATATGTGAGATGAAGCCTCGCCATTCTTGCTTCTAAGGCATATTCTGGCTGTACTTCTTTCAAGACAGATTTGTTCATTCTTTTGGCAGTCCATGGTATATTCAATATTCTCTGCAAATACCGTAATTCAATGCCTTCAATTTTTCTTTGGTCTTCCTTATTCATTGCCCACCTTTCGTGTGCGTATGAGGCGACTGAAAGCACCATGGCTTGAGTCAGGCGCACATTAGTTTTCAAGGTGACATCTGTACTTTTGAGCACTTTAAGAGGCCTCTGGCAGCAGATTTGCCCAATGCAATGTGTCGTTTGATTTCTTGACTGCTGCTTCCGTGGGTGTTTATTGTGGATCCAAGTAAAAATGAAGCCCTTAATGACGTGAACATTTTCTCCGTTTATCATGATGTTGCTTATTGGTCCAGTTGTTAGGCTGTTAGTCTGTAGTCTTTGATCTTCAGCAGTAAATGCTTTAAGGCCTCTTCACTTTCAGCAAGCAAGATTGTATCATCTGCATATCTCAAGTTATTAATGAGTCTTCCTCCAATCCTGATGCCTTATTCTTCTTCAGACCAGCTTCTCAGATTATTTGCTCAGCATACAGGTTGAATACATATGGTGAAAGGATACAACGGTGATGCACACCTTTCTTGACTTTAAACCATGCTGTATTCCTTGTTCTGTTTAGATGACTGCCTCTTGTTCTATGTACAGGTTTCTCATCAAAACAGTTAAGTGTCCTGGAAATCTCATTCTTCCCCATGTTATCCGTAATTTGTTATGAGCTGGAGTAGGTCTCAGAAATAATGTACCATTTCTTCCAGTTGGTTGTGCATGGCTGCCTACTTCCCTAGGTGTTAGCAGCTAAGGCCTGTCTCAGAAACACTCTCCTCCCCACTTAGCATGAGTTTTCACACTGCTCCATCTTCTTTCCCTTGTGTGTCTCCTGCCCTCCTCAGTGGCTGGGGAAAATGATAGTAGTCCACTGATGAGATTTATTCTTTTATTATACTTTATTTTATTATTTGTTTTTATAACATAGTTCTGTTAAAATCAAGGGTAATAAAAATGTTTGTATGATGGAAGTGGATAATCCCACCCACTGTGTCCATCTAAAGTTTCATGAGAAAACTGTGCCCACAACAGAGGGCTCCCACTCCTCTGGCTCACTGTATTTTCTCCTTGTTTATTTGCTCTTCCCTCTTTCCTGATGGATGCATGGAACCACTGAGCTTCAGGAATCCACAATTCTGCTTTTCATACCAGTGTTACTGTAATCTTGGGTTCATGGGCTGCCTTGCCACAGATTTACTCATTCTGTTTCTGTTGATTATTTCATTACTTAAAAATCTCTCATGAATTTTTCCAGAAGTACATTCTATTCCTCAAAAACTTGGAAGCAATGGGAAAGTATGCAAAAAAAAAAAAACAAGAAAACATACGTAATGCATAGAATAAATTATTAACCTTCCGATATGTCTATTTTCTTGCTTATATTGGCGTGTATGTGTGTTAGAGTCTCTGGTTGATGCAAATGGTTAATATCTTGAGCTGCTGACAGAAAGTTGGAGTTCAGGTCCACCCAGAATTGCTATGAAAGAGAGGTCTGGCAGCCTACTTCCGAAAACTCAGCCATTGGAACCCCTATGGAGTACAGTTCTACTCTGGCACGCTGGTGTCATCATGAATCAGAACTGACTCAGTGGCAACTGGTTTTATGTGTGTATTAGCACACACATTTACGTATATTAACACGGATATTATATCCTGATATTTTCATTAAACATTAGTCTTTTCATGGTAATTTTTTTTTGTTTTTTTTTAATGAGGGCATTAAATTACTTTGTAATATTCTGTGTGCATGTACTATATGGTTTTTAGCGATTTGACTATAGTTGCAATAATGTGCATGTTTCTAGTAATCTTTAAGCTATACTTACCTCTTTTTAACATACATCTCTGCCATTAAATCTCTTTGTTTAATTATTGTTTAACACTCTTTACGCCTAAGAGATGGTCTCAGAAGCAGCCCTGATCAGTTTTTCTCCCTCTTACTCATGAAGCCCCTTAATGTATTCCAAGGTATCAACTACGAAGGATTTTACATACTTATCGTTTGTTTATTTTTCATTCAGTCAGTATATTCCATGGGCCAGAAATAGTCTATGTTATGCAGATACAGTGGTGAAAGGTACACACTGTCCCTGTCGTCATGAAGGGGACAACCCAGTGCAGGTGGGAGGAGCACTGGGGAAATGCAGCTGAGAGCAAGGACAGACAACTCTCCAGGAACCACACTGGACTTCAGAGAGGCTTGTTGGCTGCTGTTCACCTGGCAGGCTTCTAGATACCCGAGTACCCTTGGGCTTGGTGCCTGCTCCTCTCTCTATTGACACCCTCCCTCTAGGATGCCTCAGGGAGTTTACTGCTGTCTATTTGTAGCTAAGGACGTGAGGTTTATACCTCCATCCATTCAAACTCCTCCTGGGTCCAGACTCATATATTCAAATGTGAGCGTAACTCTCTGTATTGACCTCTTTATGCATTATAATGCTACATTCCTCATATGGCCATCACGAAAAGCAAACATGAAAGAAAAAGCACAGGAGTGCCTGGCACCAGTGTAGGTACTCAATGAACATTAGCTGTTGGTATTATTCTTGACATCTCCGTGTGGGGTGAAGTTTTATTACCGGACATCTCCATGTGGATATCTAACAGCTGCACCATGTTATCTAGGCTATGAAACAATTCTTGGTTCCAACCACCATTCCATTCTTATCGATGAATTTCTCAAGGCTTCGGTGATGGGAGTGTGTGTTTTTCCACACAATGGACATGATTAGGAATGGTAGGCCAGGTCCTGCACAATAAATTGCTCCAACATTCCTATGGGTGACCATTGAGACAAGTTTCAGCCACTGAATGTAGCAAAGAATTGGAACTACTCTCAGCTGTTCATGTGAGTACTCTCAATCCAGAATATCTGGTAAATCAACTGTTAAGGATTGAATTGTGTCCCTTCAAAATGTATGTGGAAATCCTAACCCCTGTACCTGTAATTCTGACCTTGTTTGGAAATAAGGGGCCTGCTTTTATTATGTGAATGAGGTCATACCAATGTAGGGTGGGTCCTAAGCCTAACTCTTCTTAGTTATAAAAGGAGCAGAATACACACAGACAGACACAAACAGGTGAAAAGGAAGACAGACAAAGAAGACAGATGCTTCTAGAAGGCCAGGAACACAAATGATTGCTGGCATCTACTAGAAGCTGAGGTAGACAAGGAAGGACCTCCCACTACAGCCATGCCCTGAATTCGAACTACTACCTGCTAAACTGTGAGAAAATAAATTTCTGTCCTTTAAAAGCCATCCAGTTGTGTTATTTTTTGTTATGGAGGGACTAGGTAACTAACACACATACCCGTGCTTGTAAGTTCAGCCCAGTGCAGAATAATTTTCTTCCCTCCTTGGTCTAGCCCACCCGAACCTCCTCTTTCCCTATCAGTGTCCTTTGCTTTCACCTAAGAGCTATGACAGAGTCCACTTGATGCTGACGCTTTGAAATTTCAATTTATTTTTTATTTATGATTACTATTAATTCCAATATTTTCTACGGTTTTCAATGGAGACAGTCCTATAATCTATGAATAGCAGTTATACTTTTTTTGTACTAGCTTACACTTCCAGTGTTAAATGTTTAATAAAAATAATGATAGAAGCATCCTTATTTTATTTTTTATTAATTTTAAAGAGAATGTCCCACACGTCACCATGAACTATCATGCTAGTTGTAGTTTTCCACGTTTGGGAACTCCTTTTCTGTTCCATGTTTGCACCTAGTCCTTATCTCTCCATGTGATTGGATTTTATCAACCTGCTTTGCCCCCATCTCTTGAGGTGAGCATATGTCTCCTCTTCTTTCACCTATGCATGTGGTGAATGAAATTACTAAATCTTTAATGTTCACTCAAATTTGTATGCCTACAATAAACCGCCTTGATCATGGCATGTTACGTGGTTTACCCTTTGCTGGATTTCCTTTGCTGACATCTTATGTAGGGTTTTGCATCTCAGTTACTGAGTGTGCTGGTCCTCTAACTCTTCTTCTACCTTCCTTCTCTAATTTGTTATCATTTTTAAACTAGCCATAAGGATCAAGTTAGGGGAGTGTCTCATGGTTTTCTAATCTCTGTTGACTATGTACAAGATTAAAATGACTGTTTCTTGCATGTTTGCTGGAACCTGACTGGAAACGATCTAGGTCTGCCATTTTCTTTGTAGGGAGATCTTGAACTACTGACCCATTTTATTTAGTGGTTAAAGGCCTCTTCTGGTGCTAATTTACTTGTAAAAAATTCTGATGCATGTTCTAGATTGCTCAAATCTCATCTTTAAATATTGATTATCAGGGCTTGTAGCCTCATGCAAGCCAATTAATCAATCCCAGATTTCCCCAAAGTCAGGCTCTGCAACTATTCCCGGTACCAAATTCCCTCATCTAAGACTTATTTGCAAAGAAAGAGACAACAGTATGCTATCTACGCAGTTGTGTATCCGCAGCCTTCTTGAGTCCATAACGTGAGGTTACAGTCTTCTAATACTTTTTTTGTAATTGTTCTCTTTCTTATTTTTTTTTTCCTTTTTTCACTGCCAATACCAACCCCCCTCCCAGTCTAGTAGTTTTAAAGTTGTGCGTTTCAGGTTCAAGTCTGTAATCCAGCTGGGATTCTGTGTGTGCATCAAAAGAACGCGCTTCTAGAAGCAGAAAGCAGGCAGTGCGACTGTTGGGTGGTTGGCGGGGGAGGGGGAGGGGAGCTGCTGCCCAGAGAGGGCGCCCGAGGGAGGCAGGAGATGCCGGGCTGCCCACTGCAAGCCCACAGACTCCAAGGAGGCGGAACCTGCGTGCGCCATGAGCCTTTTGAGACAGGCCCAAGCCCGCCCAGCCGGGTGCTAACCTCGCACCCGCCAGGCTTGCAGGTTCCCCCAGGACTAGGGGAAGCCTGAGGCCAAGGAGGGCAAGGTCTAGGGTCTGGACCTGGGAACTGGTTCTGCCACGTGTGATCGCAGCGCTTATGCTGGGAAGGGGGGCAGGAAGCATATCGCAACGTGCGTCCGGACGATGACCCAGAAGGGCAGGAGTTGTGGTCACCCACGGACTCTGCGTCTGCATATGGAGGCCCCCAGGGTGCAATTCCAGGAGCAGAAGGCAAAGCCACAGAGGCCACAGTGCACCTCGCCGATGCTCCCCAGGGGCATTGCCCTAAATTTGGGGAACAGTCCCTCCTCTGGGCTAGGGACTTTGTTTCCTCCATTGTCATCACTGACTGTGAGCAGACTCTTGTCTAGGCAGACTAATGAGGAGTTATCAAAATGAGCTTCAATGTCCGGATTTGAGTTAAGGATCATAAATTAACACAGAGAAATACGACTTTAGCAATAAGTGCCTGCTTGAAGCCCAAGTTGCCTGAAAACACGGAATTTCAGTCTTTCAGCTCCTCTGCTAATCTAGGGACTAAGAACAGGATCTCACTGGAGCTCAAAGATGTGGGGCACTGGAAATACTCCTGGGTCTGTCTGCTCATGGCTGATTGCCTGATTCCCAGTTTTATTATACAGCTTAAATACAGACCAGAAGAGGAGTTTGGGGCTTGACACCTGACATCTTAACACCAGTTCCTGTTTCTTGAGGAAGGAAGAGGTAAAATAAATCAGCGTTTACTGTGTCCTTCTCCATCCCCGGAAGTCCTGATGAAGACCCTCTCAGGTAAGGATTGACAGAGAGTGGCTTGGTTTACTATTCAACTTTGTCCTTCAGTCACTTTGTTTATGTCCTGCACGTAAACTATTGTGCATTGAGAAGCATTCTAATTCTTGTGCAGAAGGACTAGACCTGCTGCAGAATGACTATATTGTGCCTCCCTCGGGCACCCCTGTCTGCGCAGCACCCCCCAACCCCAACTGCCGAACCACCTCTCTCCTGGCATTCTGCTTCTAGAAGCATGTTCTTTTGATGCAGAGATGCAGCACACACAGAATCCCAGCTGGATTACAGACTTGAACCTGAAGACCTTATGCAGAATGACAATTTATGAACCACTAAGCTCAGTACTAAAGCAGGTACTTACCCCTCAGAGAAGGCCCTGGGGGAGGTTGACACCTGCATTCCCCAGCGCTCCTGCTGCTCTAGAAGTGCCTGAAATGCCTCTCTGGGAAAGGCCTTCAGAGTAGTAGGCTCATGGCCCACGTGGGAATTCAGGCCTATTTTTCTGTTAGAACATCTCATTTCGCTCTGAAAATATTATTATCCAGTTTATTCACCAGGCATGAGTACAGACATCTCATATTTTCAAAATTAACCCCATTCTCTAATACTAATTTGCCACCAAGAGTATATTCCAAAGTTTTTCCAATAGGCTAGAAAGTCTTTGCAAAGAGGGGAGTCCTGCGCCATGTTGTGCAGTGACAACAGGGTTGGCATAATATGTTTACCGAGATACCTACCACTTTTTTTTATTTTTTATTGTGCTTTATTTGAAACTTTACAGAGCAAATTACTTTCTTGTTCAACCATTTATACACAATTGTTTTGTGACATTGGTTGCAATATTCATGATGTGTCAATATTGTCCTCTCCTATGCTCCAGTTCCCCGTTTCCATCCGCCATGATTCCTGTTCCGTCCTGCCCTCTTTTCAGTGCTTTTGGGCTGGTTTTGTACTTTTGGTCTCATACACATGATTGAACTAAGAAACACTTTCTTCACGTGTGTTGTTGTTTGTTTTATAGACCTGTCTAATCTTTGGTGGAGGGCGAACTTCCGAAGATACTTTCCACTTTGTTGCTTTCCATAATTCCTGAAATTCCAAGCCTGCCACCTGAAGAACTTCCTTTAGTGTTTCATTTAGAGCAAGTCTGGTGGCGATGAATTCTCTTAAGCGTCTTTCACCTGAGAATGTCAATATTTTTCCTTTACTCATGAAGGAAATAACAGCCTATAGAACACTGGGTTAATGTTTCTTTTCTTTCAGTGTTGAAAAAATGTTGTTTTCACAGCCTTTTGGCCTCCATGGCTTCTGATGATGAATACAGAGTCATTCCAATTGTTTCTCCTGTGTGAGATGAGTTGTTTTCTCTCTAGCTTCTTTGAAGATATTTTCTTGGTCCTTGTTATTCCACAATTGACAATGAGGCATTTGGGCATAAAATTATGTGAGTTTAACTTGTTGGAGTTTGCATAGCTTCTTGAATCTGTAAGTTTATGTCTTTCAACAAATTGGGAAAGTGTTGAGCCAGTATTTCTTCAGATACTTTTTTCTACACCACATATTTTTTCTACACCGTATGGAATTCCAATAAATAAATGTTAGATATTTTTGAATTTTTTTGAGGCTCTGTTCATTTTTTTTCAATATTTGTTCTCTGTTTTCAGATTGGATATTTTCAATTGAACTGTTTTCATCTCATTGATCCTTTTGTCTGTCAACAGCATTCCGCTGTAGAGCTGATCAAGTGAATTTTTTATCTCTATTTTTCTGTTTTTCCTGTCTAAAATTTTCATTTGTGAATGGTTTCTATGTATTTTTCTATTTTTCTAAGTTGTGCCTGTTACTTCTTTGAGCATGGTTAAAGTAGCTTTTTAAAGTTTTTGTCTGTGATTCCAAGACTGTGTCTTACTTCAATCTTACAGAAAATGTCGATGTTGTTTGTTTTAGCAATCACTTGACCCAGTTATGTTCAGGCTGCAGGTTCTTTCCCAACTTCTGTGTGCTGTGGCTCAGATGTCAGTTCAGATTTTGAAGACTTTGCAGTGATATTTGGATGTAATCTATGGGAGTGTCACTCAGTCTGGGACCTTGTTGGTGTTCTAACCCATAATGCAGTTCTCAAAGGATTGATCTACTTCTTAGGGTCAGAGCAAAGCATATGCAACTGTGGGAGTGGGGAGGGGTATGAAAAACAACTTTATGGTATCCCCCTCTTGAGCTGCCTGTTCTCTGTCTCTCTGAGGCTCTCTGATGTCTGAGCAGCTACCTTCCTGGTCCACTGGCAAGAATGTTGGGGCTTTAATCTCTTCATTCTGCTGCACAATTAAGTGACTGGGTCTGCGTATGAGGCCAAATAATGGTAAGATGGAGAAAATGTAACAGAGATTCCTGTACATTATTTGGTCCTTATATACTTAGGTCAGAGAGAAGGCACACTGTTTCGGGTGATACTTCGAAACAGGTATGGAGAAAAAGGCATTAACAGGTCGATAGCTGCATACTAGGTGTTACGGATTAAATTCTGTCTTCCCAAAATGTATATATCAGCTTGACTAGGCCATGCTTCTCAGTATTGTGCGATTATCCACCATTTTGTCAGCTGATGTGATTTTCCAATGTATTGTAAATCATACCTCTATGATGTTAATGATCGAGGATTTGAAGCAGTTATGTTAAGGAGGCAGGGCTCAGTCTACAAGATTAAGTTGTGTTTTAAGTCAATCTCTTTTAAGATATAAAAGAGAAAAGAGCAGGGAGACAGGGGGACCTCAGTACCACCAAGAAAGAAGTGTCAGGAGCAGTGCATCCTTTGGACCTAGGATCCCTGTGCTGAGAACCTTCTTGTCCAGGGGAAGATTGGTGACAAAGACCTTCTCGTAGGAGTGACAGAGAGAAAAAGCCTTCCCCTGGAGTTGGCACCCTGAATTTGGACTTATAGCCTCCTAGACTGTGAGGGAATAATTTTCTTTGTTAAAGTCATCCGTTTGTGGTATTTCTGTTACAGGAGCACTAGATATCTAAGACGCTAGGTACCAGGAGATGTACATTTCCCAGCTCTTTCGCTCCCAGGGACACTATGACTAAGTAGCCAATGCCATAAATCCATGCGAGCAGACTGTTTTGATTACTGCTTTGACTCTACTGTCTGTTATGGTAACCACACCCACCTTGTCTTTGTTGATTGAGTGCCACCACTTGGCTGCTACCACCATGGGGTCCAGTCAACTGCATTGTAGTCAGGTGTCTTAATTCAGTTAGGGCAGTTCTCACTGTGGACTCTTACTTACATAAAATAGCAACCACAGAAGTCTTCAATAATGCTGGGGCTTGCTTCCCAAATTTGTACCTCACTGCTATGGTAAAAAGAGAGCCCTCTGGGCACTCCGTGTGTGGGTCTGTGGGTCCAGCCTAATAAATCCATTCTAACATGCCAATTTCCCTCAGCCTTTGGATACCTTCTCCTACAGTATACAATGGCAGATCTGCCATTTCCACTTGATTTATTTTAGGCCACCACTTAATCCATGCTTCAGTAAACCAGCCAAATAAACTATGAGATCCTTTTCTAACCTCTCAAGCTGAAACACTGAATGAAGAATCTATGCTTCCTGGGCCTATATCAATAAACTCAGACTAATCCACCTTTATGTTGCTTGCACCGTTATCCCACACCCAAAATAGCCATTCCCACACATATTCACCAGGTTTCTGTATGTATATATTAGAAAAATCAAGCAGTTCTTTTGGAGTTTAGCATAGCTTTTCCTGGGTCACACTTCATAGCTCACCTTTTGGGGCTTGTTGGGACTGAAGTCTAGGTATAGGTCTAGAAGCAAAAATGGGCAGTGGCAGTGGGATGTTCAGCCGTGTCTTATAAGGCATCTGCCTAAGGTGATGCCCCAGGCAATGCCCCAGACACCACCCCAGGAGACAACTCAAACAAGACACTTCAGGCACAGCTGGGGTAATCTCATCAGATGGAGGTGGAAGGGATAATTGTTTTACTGGGAAGGGTGGCTTAGCCGGCAAAGTTAGAGAATCTCTTCAGATGGGAGTAAGAGGTCTGGTTCTGTTAGGAAGAGCGATTCAACAGAAATTGGAGGTTCATTGTCCCCCGCTTCCTGACTATCTGCCCATATGTCCTCATCCCAAGTTTCAGGATCCCATTTCTTCCCAATCAGTGCCCTTACTTTAACTTCAGAAACCATTTGAGGTTGGATATTCAACTGGCGCTTTAATTCAGTCACTCTTATGATAAGAATCTGAGTTTATTTTTGGCAGCATTAGCCTTGTTACTATAAGAAATATGGTTTTCTTTCTGGGCACAAGTGGCAGCTTTCAGATCTTGTATGTGGTGCTTGAGCTTTGAGTCCATTTCTTTCATTCACCAGTGTGGCTAGCAAAAGCAGGACCAACCAAGCAGCTTCCTTATTATTCTTATTCTGACAAAATTATAGAAAAGTATCAAACATGTAATCAGGCAGAGCCTTGTCTCTCACAAATATTTGATCCAGTTGTAGTAGTATTTTGCGTCAATTCCTGGAGCCATGTTTTTTGCCAGTGCCTTCAGTGCAGCTTGGAGTTCTTCCTTCAGTACCATCAGCTCTTGATCCTATGCTACCTCCTGATATGGTTGAATGTCGACCAATTGTTTTTGGTGTATTGAGTCTTTGTATTCCTTCCATCTACTTTTGATGTTTCCTGTGTTGTTCGATATTTTGCCCATAGAATCCTTCAGTATTGCACCTAGAGGCTTGAATATTTCCTTCAGTTCTTTCAGCTTGAGAAATGCCAGGTGTTTTCTTCCCTTTTGGTTTTCTAACTCCAGATCTGTTCACATTATATTATCATACTTTGTCTTCTCCAGCTTCCCTTTCAGGTATTCTATTGAGCTCTTTTACTTTATTTTTCCTTCCATTCTCTTTAGCTACTGTACATTCAAGAGCAAGATTCAGAGTCTCTTGTGACATCCTCTTTGGTGTTTGCTTTCTTTCCTGTCTTTCTAATGACTTTTTGTTTTTTTCATATATGATGTCCTTGCTATCATCCCACAACTAATCTGGTCTTCGATCATTAGTGTGCAGTGCATCAAATCTATTCTTGAGATGGTCTCTAAATTCAGGTTTGATATACTCAAGGGCATACTTTGACTCATGGACTTGTTTGAATTTTCTTCAGCTTCAACTTGAACGTGAATATGAGCAACTGATCATCTGTTCTGCAGTCAGCCCCTGCCCTGATTCTGACTCATGATATTGACCAAGTGAAGAGTGATTCAGAGAAAAACATGGATAGAGTGTGACCTAATTTCCATAAAAAGAAACAAATGAATGTACTTACATGTGTCCCGGCAAAAAGAAGTGTGTAAAAGGGTACATATGTATCTTTGGACACTGGACACTTCAGGGGAGCAGGTACAATATACTTATGTGGGGATGGCTCTTATTATAACTTCTATATACAAATCTCTATTGTTAAATGTGTTATAAGAATGTAAAAGCTTTTAAAGTTTAATAACATCATACGTGTATGTGTGTGTATTTGAAACTTTTTTTCTTTTGACTATATATGTGTTTTTTAGTTATCTAGTTTTTTTTTTAGTGTGCCTATAGCAGAGATACCACAAGTGGATGGCTTTAACAAACAGAAACTTATTCTCTCACAGTTTAAGAAGCAACAAGTTTGAAGTCAGGGCACCAGGTCTAGGAGAAAGCTTTCTCTCTTTGTGGCTCTGGGGGAAGGTCCTTGTCATCTATCTTCCCCTGGCCTAGGAAATTCTCAGCGCGTGGACACTGGGTCAAAAAGACGTGCTCCACTCCAGGCACTCCTTCCTTGGTGGTATGAGGTCCCTCTCATTTCTGCTCACTCTTCTCTTTGTATCTCAAAAGAGACTGACTCAAGACTCACCCTAATCCTGTAGATTGTGTCCTCCCTCATTAACCTAACTGCCTCTAATCCCGCCTCATTAACATCACAGAGGTTAGAATTTACAACACATAAGTAATCACATCAGATCACAAAATGCAGGACAACCACACAATACTGGGAATCATGGTCTGGCCAGGTTGGCACACATTTTGGGGGACACTATTCAATCCATAACAATAGAGAAAACACTGTCTTCAATGCCAGATTCAGAGACTTTTATCAATCTATGAAGGGCAAACACAGAAACTGAACAAAATTCAGACCAGCGAATTATTGCTTGCTCTTGTAACTAATGACTTCTTCTGGTCTCTGTACCTGGAAATGGCCAAAAAGAATTCTGTGAGGATTAATTCAGTTATTGCTAAAACATCTACTGCATTTACATGTCTACAGATAAGGAAGAATGCTGGACACGATGTATGATTCATTAAGTAACACAGGGACTCTTAGACTGTTGTTCTCCTTCTCTGATATGCCACTATCACCTTCTCCCCTTGTTGCTCTCCTGAAAAACCCACACTTGTATATTCTAGGCTTTTTTCCAGGATTGAATTTGCAGGAAGTTGAAGATATATCTTTGAAAGATAAAAAAGACTTTGGCCACATTGTCTTTAGACAGTCGAACTTCCCAGCCAGCCTCTGTGCAGGATGGGAATTCACAATCCCTCCTACTCAGTACCTCTGAGCAGGACGGGATTTCTGTTTCATTATCAGGAGACTGTGGAATTCACCCCTCTTCAGAAAACTTACTTTCCTTTGCCTCAAACTGTCCCTCTCAGGATCTGTCATGGTCACTCTGAGAAATTCACATGGGCAGCCTGTATGGAAGTGCCCATCCTAGAGGCCCTGCCCTCCCTTCCTTGCTCCGTAGGGCTTCCTCTGACACTTGGGGCACATCTCCCAGGGAGTACGCACCTCTGGCACTTCCAGGGATTCCCAGGCCCTGGGATACTGTGGATGGGGCTTGGAACTCAATCTGTTTCTTCCCATCCTCACCTTTGGTTATCTGTGTTCTGTCTTCACCAGATTTAGGAGGCCTTGTCTTCTCTTTGCTCATTTCATTTCAGTCAGGCTTTTCTATTCCAACTCTCTGATCTCAGGACAGATCAGGTTAGACCACAGAAAAGAGAAAGACCAAGCAAACATCACTGATCTGTGCAGAAGCTGCTGGGAAGGGATTCAATTCTCATTGGTTTAGGGTTTTACGCCCACTGCTCACCGGCAGGCAGGTTCCCCCCAGAGTCTGGCTTCTGTCTGGTACCTTGTACTACAAAGAACTCAGTGACCAGCCCACCTTCACAATCACACCTCCCTTAGAACTATCTTTGCAGAGGCTCTTTCTCAGACTTCCATGTCCCACTGAAATCCCATTTCTCTTTCCTTACAAACATTGTGCTCATTCTCAGGGCCCTGAGACCTCATCTGCAGGTGAGTCTTGTCCTCTTCTCTCCTTGGCGGGGGGAGCTTTGGAGTGGACCTCATGTCTTTGGACAGCTATCCTGGGGCTTCTTCCACCCTGGTGCTCTAGGGCTGGATCTCTCCATGTACTTGAGGGGTCGTGGAAGGGGCACAAGGCTAAAAGAGTGGATCTTCCAGGTGAGGTGGGTTTAAGAAGCCTGAATGAAGTTCTTCCCTGAAGGGTGCATATTTTGCAGTCCAGACATCCTGCTTCTCTCAGTCTAAGAGTCCTAGCACGTCTTCAGGCGCTTTCTCCTTTGACCTTGAGGCCATGCCTGCACCCTCTGCAGCCAGGTCTCCGACATGTGTAGCAGCACCAGTAGGTGTGGTAGCCTGTTCAGCCCCTGTCTCCTCCTCCAGATGCTCCTGGAGGTGCCTGGCTCTTCTTGCCAGGACTCCAGGATGCTGACCAGGAACTCAGTGTTGGTTAGACTGAGGGCAGACCTGATGGCACTCACTTTCTTCAAAAACTCAGCCTCAAGACCAGGGGCCTTTTGCCGACAGGGGTGTGAGATGTTTTGGTCTGGTCTGCCAGACCATGGCTAAGCCCTTGACCTTACACACTTGGGTAGAATACTCATACTTGACCTATGGATCTCTGGAGTAATTTGATGAGTGGGAATTCTGCCTAGTGGAAGCTGATGCAAAAGGCCTCGCTGATACTTGGGGAATCTTCCTGGGCTTGGAACTTGGGCTTTTTGTTCTCATGTTCTACCCTGAGTGACACTTTCCTCTTGGGTTGAGACTTGCAATAGTGGAGAGTTAATTTACATGAGCCCTCTGGGCTCTGGTGTCTCAACTGTGACCTAAGTCTCTGGTCTAGGGATCCCTGGAGGCCTCTCCATCACCACCATCCTCCACTTCCACAGTCCCCATGGTTTCTTTCTTCTTCCCCAGGCACAGACCATACTTTAGGGAATTTACTCTGGGCAATAAAGTCTCCTCCAGAAAATTTCAGTGATGGTACTACCTTATAGCAAAAGTCTATCGTTTTTCCAAAAATTATAATACATTGATTTAAAAATAAACCTCCCAGTTTTCTTTTAGTAGATTCCAATTCATAGCAACCCTATAGGACAGAGTAGAACTCCCCTTAGGGTTTCCAAGGAGCAGCTGGTGGATTCCAACTGCCAAACCTTTTAGTTAGCAGCCGAAGGTTTATCCTGTGATAGTTTATAATATAAACAGAGGATCGCCACATTAAAAAAATTTTTTTTTTTTTTGCTTTTGTTGGATGGAAGTGAATTTGCTCCTGTGGAATATGGAAGTTACCTCATCCTCTGCACCTTCATGATAATACATGGTTTCTCTAAAAATTGTTTTCTATGAAAGTTATTTTTTTTAGTAAATTTAGAGTGTAAACATTGAAACAGGAGAATCGGTCTCCTCTTTGTAACTTGTTTTCATCCTCCTTTTAAGGGAAGGATTTTCACAGAAGGAATTATACTTAAAGAGACAGCGTAATTTGTACTTTTCTGTGTGATTTAAAACTTCTCCTCGTACCCTTAACTAGCCTACACCGGGAGATTAAAATTGCCTTTCTCTGAACAGAAGCCCATTACCATGTCCTTCAGCGTGAGGCAGAAACAGATGTCCGTATTTGAGAGTCTGATGGCACAAACCTTAGTAGCTGAATCACAACCATGCCTCCTGTGTGGGCGAGCGGGGCTTGTATATGTCAGCTTAAGGGTCAGTTTTTTTCTGAGTTTGAGGGAAGGATTGGCGAGTTAAGGAAGAAAGAGAAGGAGTTTGGGAGGGGAGTGTAAGCTCCAGTGACAGACAGAAGATGGGGTGGGGGATCTCTCAAAGGGAATTAGAGGCCAGTCAGAAAAGCAGGAAGCAGCAGGAAGCAGGGCCAGTGGAGGGCAGCACTGGGTGGAGGAGGACAGCAGAGGTAATAGTAGTGGAGAGGGCAACAAAACTGGCCTGAAAAGAGTGATACATGACTGATCCTAGATGAAGCTCAGGTTGAGAAAAGTAGGAAAATAAAAATTCTATCCTGTAGCCATGTTTGTGGTTAGGGGTTGTTAGGCTCTTGAGGGAGGTGGGCAGGAGACACAGGAGGGGAAGGGGAGTTCCTGGATCTAGGGAGGAGTCTACAGCCCTTCTTCTGCCCTCAATGATGTGGGTTCTGGCCTCTTCAACCTACCACTCCCAGAACCTCCTGAGAAATTTCCTTAGTTCTTCACATGGTATATTAATTCCATCTCATTAGAAAATATAATAATGAAGTACGCTTCTTGCAACCCACCCTTTCCACCATCCTATACTCTCTGCCCCAGTTGCCCACTGGCTTCCTTCCTTTCCACCATGTTCAGATCCAGAACAAAAGAGTGCCTTTTCTGCAGCTATTCTGGAAAGCTCTCAAACTTACAATTGAATTCTTTCATTTCATCCCTCATTTATTCCTACATTTCTTATTGACAAAATAAACTTTGGTTAATTATCTACTAAATGACAGAATGTGCTTTCTCAGGAGAATCTTCCTTATGACCTTATCCATTCATCCCAAATCCTTCATCTTGTCCTACCATGGCTCTCTTTTCTGGTGGAAGTCAGACCTTTTGTTCTGTAGCACTCATCAATCGGGGACAACTTTTCCTCACCTTTATCTGGAGTCTTAGAGAAAGGCCTTTTCCTCGTGCGTCACTGTTTCATCCTGCTTGGGTGAAGATGTCCAAACATAATGGTCTTCTGAGGGACCTTTATCCCTTCTCCCAGCAGGAAGCTTTAATAACCTGGGGACTCTGGCTTGCTCCTGAATTTCCTTGATTCAGTAGCTACAGTTTCTCTCCCACAAGACCTGAGGTTGGCACCCTTTTCAAAAAGCAGCTGAGATCTGAGTTAGCACCAAGGCTTTCGTAATCCTGTGTGACATCATTGCTGACAGTGCTGAGTTCCATGGGCCCAGTTTGAAGCTAAACACGGCAACCAGAAAAACATGAAACTGTCAGGTAGGCGCTTGAGAAGTGCTAGTGCCAATGTGGGAAGAAGGAGATTAGATACTAAAAATGAATTGAAACTTTTCGGTGCCGTGTAAGGGGTTACTATCCCTTGGTGGGTAAAGAGAGCACAGGGAATGATAACAGTATCATGGGCAGCTGCTTTCTCCCAGTCCTCTCATTTGACTCTGTTGGAATCATGTCTCTCCAGCTCTGGTTATAAAATGTCCACTCTGAGCCCCTCTTAGGTCTCCTTAGCCTCTGAGTCTTCACACAGGCTCTGCTCTCTGACTAGGAGATGTTCTCTCCCTTCCCATCTGCTGGCCTACTCTCCCTGGTGAAGCGTGGAGGTGAAGAAAACTGACCCCACTGGAACAGATGAGGTTTATGACTTACCAAAAAGCCCTAAGACTCAGGAATTTTGTGGTCAGCCAGAATGGGAAGTTTGGGAGTTGACTTGGGGAAAGCCCATGACAGACTCTGCTTTTGTTTAGGAGGCCATTTAGAAGAGAAACCAGCAAATGGGGAGACCGTTTGAGGAAGAAATTAAGAAGGTTGGGGTGGTGATGAGGAAGGAGGAGACTTCTCCAAGGAAAATAAAAATTCCAACATGAGGATGGTAGGGGCTTGTTTTGTGTGACCGAAAAGGACAGAAGAGGCAGGAATGGTAGGGAAACAATAGAACAAAAGATAAAGATAATCTGTGCCTGTTCACAAATGTAACAAATCCCCCAGTGCTTTTACCCTGTTTCCTCAGACTTTTCTCATCAAGCCATCCTTCCCCTTTTACTGAAGCCTGTGGAAAATACTTGGGGCTTCCTGGATGCTCGGCCTTTTTTCATCCCTTAACTATTCAGTCATATTCCCAACTTGGTTCAGGCATGACTTCCTGGTTGTAGTCTTCCCTGAATCTTCTCCTGGTAGATGAGTCCACTTCTTGCTCTGTACTCCATTGTACCCAGGAAACCCTTTACCACAGCATAAAACACAATTGCATTTACTACACATTCTTCCTCTCTCTGTGCCCATGCCTTCTATGAGACTCCAGAACACCTTTCATTAGCAGTAGGAGTCTTCTTCTACCTGTTGAAGGCCGACCTTACAGTTGCTTCAGCCATTGAAATAGTAGCAGAGATGATAGAAGGAGAGAATTGAAAAGATTTTACATTGAGTCTTGCCCTTTTGTTGCTCTTAAACCCTGAGAACCTGTGGGAATGACCCCAGGCCAGCCTGCTGAATGATGAGGGACCATTGGAAAGAGGATCCAGCGGTTTCACTGAGTTGATTTTATGAAACTGGCTCGCAGGTGACCTGGAAGCAAATTGTAGACACATGAATAAGCCCTGCTGCGAGCCACTGTGGCTGGCCCAGATCAGAAGAACCCCAAATTGACAACCTGAAAAATTGTGAGCTTAGTAAATGGTTGTTTTTTTAAGACACTACCTTTTGGAGTCATTTCTTACATAGCAATACGTGACTGATACACCTGTTAACTTGGCCGTTTCTCTTACCAGGCAGTGAGGCAACTTCTCTAAGTCATTTCATCACCAAGAGCATCTGGCCTAGGGTCTGACATGTAGCTGTTTATACAGGAAATCTTTGTTGACTTAATGCATGAATGAGTAATACGAATTTTATGTGCGAGTCTGCACAAAATCATGTATGAATAAAAGCATGATTTTTTAAAAAATAAAATGAATTGAGGCTCAGAACTACCTGCTTACAAAATTGAGGGGAGTTTTTAACCTCACTTACTTTTAGGGTACTCCCTCATCCAGATATGCAGTAATTCCCAGGGTCTAATGAAGGACCAGTGCTTGGAGAAGACCTTCAACACACCCATTGCCTCAGCCTATGTGGGTGATCTCTCTAGAAGCATTCGTTCTGCTGTTTCCATTCTCAGCTGGAGCATGAGAACCTTGGTGGGGCTGTCAACAGCATAACAGGGTTTGTCTACTTATGTGCCTGCATCAGCCTTTGAGGTGCTGTAACCTACTCCAGGGCACTATCAAGAAGGAGCTCCTACTCCTCCCAATGTCTAGGACCCTACTATCTGACTGTCACTCTTCCCCTGGGCTCCAGTTCACTCAGTGTGATCACCTCAGTGACCTGAGGCTTTTACCACAGACTCTTCAGAGTCTTGAAGTTTCAGGGCTTCAACACTGTGAGTCCAGCTATCTCCTTGAAATGAGGTAGGGAAGGAGGAAAAATGTAGGAAGACTTTATTTTCCATTTAATGTTGCAATAAAATTTCTTGCCCTGCATTTTCGAAGGGTCCTGCCTAACAATTCCCTCTGTTCTCTTCCAAGATGTAGGACGATGAAGAGTGAATGTTTGTTGTGTCATAATCTGCAGAAGGATGCAAAGTGCACATGGGGTCCATTCCCCCGATGCTCACACTAGAGCACCCCACCCATGTGGAAATCTCTGCAAGTGTTACTGAGTCCCTCCCACATCCACAGTGAACAGCTTTCAGATTCTTATAAGAGGGAATTGTGTCCTAACACCAGCTGCTCCCTGGAAACCCTATGGGGCAGTTCTACTCTGTCGTATAGGGTCTCTGAGTCAGAATTGACTAGATGGCTACAGGTTTGGTTTTTTCTTTCAGCCAAGTGGTGAGAGTTTGATGTCAGCTCCATAATCGTGTTATTAAAAAATGATGACAAAGTACCAGGTTAAAGTAACAAAACAAAACTGAAATGTAATGGCTTTTTCACATTTATTGGCCCCACAGAGTTCCTTCAAGGTGTTTACTTTTCACTAGATTTGGAGAAATCTTTGTGAGAGAGACAACAGCTTGAGATAGCTCCAAAATTACATGTTTCCCTCCTTAATGTTAGGTTACATTAAGAGCTGGTTGGCTGGTTTATGATCTGCCTGCTTCACAAAAATAGAAGGCCCATGCAGGCAGGAACTTGTCTGTTGTGTTTGTCAGAGTATCCTGGTACCTGGTGCCTAAGAAGTGCTAAAAAATTATTTGAGTGAATGTGGGTGGGTTTTCATAAAAAAACACTGTGTTGCTGTCTTTATTTAGTTAAATAGTGAAAACAGGGATGAGGAAAATGGAGACAATTATTTGTATAATTTAGAGTTACATAAGATGAGAATAGAACTTGAATAATGAAGAGATAAAAAAATAAGCTGTACGGATGGAATGTACCCCCTTCCCTTTGCTTTGGAGGCAGACATTTTAAAATTGGATTGTTTTTTCCCTACTGATTTATAGGTTCTATATGTTAATTGAAAAGTTAGTCTTTTAGGAATCACAAATACTTCTATTGAGATACAATTCACCTGCCGTAACACTGCCTTTGAAAATATGAAAAATACCTTGGCTTTTAGTATATGGGCAGACTTGGCACAACAGTCACCACTGTCTAGCTTCAGAATATTTTCAGTGCCCAGTAAATAAAGGCCCTTGTTAATAAAGGCGTATTAACAGTCATCCTCATTACTCCTTTCCTCCAAGCCGTAGCAACCACTAATCTACTTCTGTCTGTGTTGGTTTGTTCTGGACATTTCATGTAAATGGAATCATACACGATGCGGTCATTTGTGTTTGGCTTTTTTCATTTAGCGTAATGTTCTCAAGGTTCGTCCATGTTGTGGCATGTATCAGTACTTGGTGCCTTTTTGTGGCTGAGTAATATTCCAGTCTATGAATATACCACATCCTGTCTATCAGGTCATGACATTTGGGTTCTCTCCACATTTTGGCTGTTATGAATAACACTACTAGGAATAGTGTGTGTAAGTTTGTATGTGAACATGCTTTTGATTCTCCGGGGTACAGACCTAGGAGTGCAATTGCAGTGTTGTATGGTAATTCTATGTTTAACTTTCTGCAGAATTGCCAAACCATTTTCCAAAACAATTGGATCATTTTACATTTCCACCAGCGGTATTCCAGCTTCTCCACATCGTCGCCGACACTTGTCCATCCTGTTGAGTTTAGCCATCTTAGTGGTTTTGAAATAATAGTGCACTTTAGTTTTAGATTTGCATTTTCCTGATGACTAATGAGGTTACGCTTCTTTTCATGTGCTTGTTGACAGTTTCTGTATCTGCTTTTGAGAAATCTCTATTCAAATCCTTAGCCTGCAAACTTTTTTTCAGCTTTTTGCCTGTATTTTTACTCTCTTCATATACTTTTTGATATGCCAAAGATCTATAGATCTTAACAGTTTTAGCCTTCATATTTTGGGATTTTTAAAAAGTCTTTCTCTTTTATCAATAAAAAGAAAATAAAAACTTCTAAAATTTTTATGGTTGCATATTTTAATTTTAAATATTCTATCCATCTGGAATTTTGTTTTGTGTAAGGTATGAGAAAAAGGATGAAAACATTTTTACAGGTGATCTGAGTGATTACCAAATTGCTACAAACGCTCCTTTTCCCATGACCCATATCTTAACTGCATTTTCCCGTAGTCTGTACAGAGACGCCTTTTTACAAAGGGAGGCCACCATTCCCAGCCATTTCATTTTAAGGTTTGTTTTCTGCAATTAAATCCCTTGTGTATCTTATCTACACACCTTTTCTTTTAAGCTAATACAAATTTTGTGTGAGTAGGACCTTGGCGAGTGCAAGATGGGCTTGAATTTCATAACTGGTTCCGTGTGGTGCAGCCCAGCAGATGGACAGACAGAAGCAAGGGCTGCAGAGGCGACAGAAGCTATGAGAACATGAGCCTCTAGAGATTTGCTGTGGAATTTCAGATAAAGATTCCATGTGCCAGGAATAGTCTACATCATGTGGACGCAGTGGTGAAAGTACACATTGTCCCTGCTATTGTGAAGGGGACACCCAGTGCGGGTGGGAGGGGGACTGGTAAAATGCAGCCCAGAGAAAGGACAGACCATGCTCCAGGAACCACACTGGACTTCAGAGAGCTTTGTTGGCTGCCGTTCATCTGTCCGGCTTCTAGATGTCAGAGTGCCCCCAGGCTCAGTGCTTAGTCCTCTCTCTCTATTGACACCCTCTCTCTAGGATGCCTCAGTGAGTCGGTTGCTGTCTGTCTGTAGCTGAGGATGTGATGTTTACACCTCCATCCATTTCAACTCTCCTGGTTCATGACTTCTATTCAAATGTCAGCGTAACTCTCTGTACCGAGTTCTTCATCTGTAAAATGTGCCTTATAATGATACATTCCTCACATGGGTATCATGCAGAGCAAGTATCTTAAGAAAGGAGAAGCCCTCACAAGAGTCCTGGCACCAGTAAGTGTTAGCTGTCAGTATTATTACCTGACATCTTTACGTAGATGTCTGACAGCTATGCCATGTTACCAACGCCATGAAACAATTCTTGGTCCCAACCCCGTTCCACCCTTATCGATGAATTTCTCAGGGCTTCAGTGATGGGAATGTGTGCGTTTTTCCACATAATGGACATGGCTAATAAAGGTTGGCCTGGTCCTTCATAATAAGTTGCTCCAAAGTTTATATGGGTGGACTCAGACAAGTGATAGCCAACTAATAGAGACGAAAAATAGAACTCTCAGCTGCTCATATTTGTACTCTCAGCCTAGAATATCTGGTGAGGGTACTATATGGACTGAATTGTGTAACCCCAAAGGTACGTTGAAATCCTAACTACTGTACCTATAAATGTGACCTGATTTGGAAATAGGGGATTTTTAAAATTATTTTAATGAGGCCATACCAGTGTAGGGTGGGTCCTAAACCTAATCCCTTCTGAGTTACAAAAAGAGCAGAATAGACACAGACACAAACAGGGGAAGAGGGAGACAGACAAAGGGGAAGATAATCTACAAGGCCAGGAACGCAAAGGGTGGCTGGAAGCTGCTAGAAGCTGAAGTAGACACGAGCCATGCCCTGAATTCCTACTTCTAGCCTCCCGAACTGTGAGAAAATAAATATCTGTTCTTTAAAGCCACCCAATTGTGTTATTTTTTTCTTATGGCAGCACTAGATGACTAACACATACCCATGGCTATACATGAAGCCTGGTGTAAAATAGTGTTCTCCCCTCCTTGTCTAGCCCACCCAAATCCTGCTATTTCCTTGTCAGTGTCCTCTGCCTTCACTAAGAGCTACAACAGAGTCGGCTTGATGCTGATGCATAGAAATGCAGTTTATTTTTTAGTTTATATTTATGATTGACTAGCATTAATTTTAATGGTTTGTTAATTTTTCTGTGGAGGCATTTCTGTAATCTATGAATAATAGCAGTTGCAGCTTTTCCTTCTTTTTGTTGTCATTTTGTTCTAGCTTGGACCTCCAGTGTTAAATATTTAATATAAATAATGATAGAAAGCATCCTTATTTTTTTAATATTTTTTTGTGTGTTTTAAGTGAAAGTTTTCAAATCAAGTCAGTCTCTCACACAAAAACGCATATACACCTTGCTACACACTCCCAATTACTCTCCCCCTAATGAGGCAGCCTGCTCTCTCCCTCCACTCTCTCTTTTCGTGTCCTTTTCGCCAGCTTCTAGACCCCCTCCACCCTCTCATCTCCCTTCCAGGCAGGAGATGCCAACATAGTCTCAAGTGTCCACCTGATCCAAGAAGCTCACTCCTCACCAGCATCCCTCTCCAACCCATTGTCCAGTCCAATCCATGTCTGAAGAGTTGGCTTCGGGAATGGTTCCTTTCCTGGGGCAATGGAAGTTCTGGGGGCCATGACCACCGGGATCCTTCCAGTCTCAGTAAGACCATTAAGTATGAATTGATGAGAATTTGGGGTGTGCATCCCACTGTTCTCCTGCTCCCTCAGGGTTTCTCTGTTGTGTTCCCTGTCAGGGCAGTCATTGGTAGTAGTTGGGCACCATCTAGTTCTTCTGGTCTCAGGATGATGTAGTAGCTGATTCACGTGGCCCTTTCTGTGTCTTGGGCTCGTAATCACCTGGTGTCCTTGGTGTTCTTCATTCTCCTTTGATCCAGGTGGGTTGAGACCAATGGATGCACCTTAGATGGCTGCTTTCTAATGTTTAAGACACCAGACGCCAGTCTTCAAATTGGGAAAGCATCCTTATTTTAATGCTAATTAATTTTAAAGAGAATGTCCCACATTTCACCATGAACTATCATGCCAGTTGTATTTTTCCAACTTAAGGAACTCCTTTTCTGGTCCATGATTGCTCAGCGTCCTTATCTCTCAGTGTGATTGGATTTTATCAACTGCTTTGTCCCCATCTCTTGAGGTGAGCATGTCTTTTCTTCTTCCATCTATGCTTATGGTGAATTAAATTATTAAATCTTTAATGTTCACTCAAGCTTGCATGCTGACGATAAACCTCCTTGATGATGGCGTATTACATGGTTTATACTTTGCTGGATTTCCTTTGCCAGTATTTTATGTAGGTTTTTGCATTTCAGTTACTTAGTGTGCTTGCCCTGTAACTCTTCTTCTACCATCCCTGTCTAATTTGGTGTCAATATTAAACTAGCCTTAGGGATGAAGTAGAGGAGCATCTCATCTTTTTCTCTTCTTTTCTGACTTTGCACAAGATTAAAATGCTCTGTTTCTTGCCTGTTTGCTGCAACCTGAATGAAAGTGGTCTCGGCCTCCTATTTTCTTAGGGAGATCTTGAACTACTGACCCATTTTGTGTAGTGATTAAAGGTCTTTTCTGGTGCTACTTAGAAAAATTTCCACTGCATGTTCTAGGCTGCTAGGATTTCATCTTTAAATGTTATGTTGTTATCACTATTTTCAGTCTCATCCACGTCAATTACTCAATCCCAGATTTTCCCTCATTTTTCCAAAGTCAGACTCTACATCTTTTCCTGGCACCAATTCCCTTATCTAAGACTTCTTTGCAAACAAAAATACAACCCAGCCTCTTTGAGTCCATGATGTGAGAATACAGTCCCATATAACTTTTTTTGTAACTGTTGTTAAGTGTTTCTCCTCTTTTTTTTTTTTTGTTCATTTCCCACCTATCTAGCAGTTTCAAAGTTGTGCACTTCAGGTTGAGGTCATTAGCTGGATTGACTCTGTGCAGGGCCATGGAGTGCCAGTTGCAAATGAGCATCAAAAGAGCACTTCTCTAGAACTAGGAGGCAGGAGGAGGTGGTTGGGCTGTTGCGGGGCGGGGGGAGGGAACTGGGCAGGGCTGTGTGGAGAGGGGCGCCCAGGGGAGGTGCCAGGTCGGAGGCTGCCCCACCACAATCTCACGTGCATCAGGAAGGAGCTGGCTGCAGGAGCCTTTCGCGAGAGTCCCAGCCCACCCAGCCTTGCCCTGAACTCAGATCCGCTAGGCTCACAGGTCCCACCAGAACTAGGGGAAGCCTGAGGCTACCGATGTCAAGTCCCAGGGTACACCCCTGAGCCCAGTCACAGTGCTTATGCTGGGATAGTAGGGCAGAGGAGGCGTATGGGGACTTGGGTCCAGAGGGTGACCCAGAAAGGGTGGGAGAGTTGTGGTCACCCTAGGACTCTGGCTCCGCACGTGAAGGGCCCCAGGTTGCACTTCCAGGAGGAGAAGGCGAAGCCACAGAGGCCACACTGCTCACACAAACAATCCCCCACCCCCCTCTGCCCTTTCTCCAGGCTGGACGCCCCTCCTGTGCTGTCCTCAGAAGGGCTCTTCAGGGACCGCACCCCTAGTTTGTGGAGCAGCAGAGCCTGCTCCAGTCTGGACTAGGGACTTTATTTCCTCCACTCTCACCACTGGCTGAAGGCAGACTCCTGTCTCCACAGACTAAAGAGGAATTATCAAAATGAGCTCGAAACTCTAGATTTGAGTTAAGGATCATAAATTAACACAGAGAAATACAACTTTAACAACAAAGACCTGTTTGGAGCCCCAGTTGCAATTAAAAAAAAAAAAACTTGAACAGAGGGAGTGATAAAGTCTTCCTTCTTTTCCACCCTCTCTCGGTGGTCCCAAGCTTTCTCATCTCCCACCTCACAAGACTGTATCAACTGCTTTGAGACTTTTAGAATAAAGATCCCCAGGTATATCACTGCTGTTACCCTGTGAGGATTTCCCCAGTGCTGGGTTAGACTAAGACAGAATCCTTCCAAGGCTTCCAGGGCCTGTGTACTGGACGGTCAGCACACGGAGCCTCAGAGCCCACTTTGTTTTTCCTGCAGTTGGGCACGACCCCAGGGACATGACCCTTGAGAGTGCTGATACTTCCTGCAGGCAGTGACCCTCCCCCTGGGCTTCTCTCTGCCTGGGTCTCAGAATCTCTGAGGCCAACTTGTACCCTCGGAAGTGTTTCTGCTGAAGGACACGTAAACAGCACTGTGGATTTGTGTCCTGCAGTCTGCAAAACTGCCTCCCCTGAGCGGGGTGAGGAGCTACTGAAATACTGAAATCATTGAAACTAGCAGAAGCCACAGCTCATGGTGCTAGGAGAAAACTGGGAAGGACGGAGAGGTGAAGAGGCTATAAAGGCCCAGTCGTGAAGGCGACCATGGGCCAGGATGTCCTGAAGTCGCAAAGCTGACCAATGCTGAGTGCCCTAAAACCTGCCACTCCTGTACCCATCTTTTCTTTCAAAGGACAAAGTCTTCCCCTGCTCTTATGTGCCTGGGCTGGAAGGGCCTTTGACTTATAACATGAAGCAGACTCCAGAGCCTCTTGGGGCAAGTGATGGTCAAGGAGGCTCTGCCTAACCCCACCCTGCCCTTCCCACTTGTCAGAGGACGAGGAATTTCAGTCTTCCAGCTCCTGGGCTGATCTAGTGACTTGTAACAGGATTTCTCTGGAACTGGAAGGTGTTGAAGACAGGAAGTACTCCTGGGTTTCTTCACCCAGCTGAATGCCTAGTTCCTGGTCTTATTACACGGCTTACATTCAGGATAAGAAGAGGCGTTTGGAGCTTTACGCATGACCTCTTAGCAGAGGTTTCTGTTCAGGAGCGAAGAGGTAAAAAGAAGCAGTGTCTACTAAGTCCTTTTCCAAGAGTCTCAGGAAGTTCTCACGAAGACCCTCTCAGGTAAGGACTGACGGGAAATGCCTTGGTTTAATATTAAACTTTGCCCTTGACACATTTTGTTTATGGAGGGCATATACATATTGTCCGCTCAAGGAAGCACAGTAGTTCTTATCTAGACTTTACGTAGAATGAGTATATATAAAACCTAAACTTGGTCCTTAAGCAAGGGGTTACCTCTCAGAGAAGGCCTATGGGAAGGTTTCTACCAAATTCTGTGGTGCTGCCATTGCTCCAAGGAGCCCAGGTGGTGCCAAATTTGAGCACTCGGCTATTAACCGAAGGTTAGTTTTTTGAACCCACCAAAAGCCTCTAAGGAGTAAAGACCTGGCGAACTGCTTCCGTTAAGATTACAAACCAGGAAACCCTATCGGGGCAGTTCTCCTTTTACACTGGGCCACAATGACTCAGAAACCCACTCGATGGCACCTAGCAATAACAACAGGAAGCCGTTGCCCCCCATGTGCTTGAAGTGCCTCTCTGGGGAAGGTTGGCCTTCAGAGCCAGCTCATGGCCACACGAGAACTGAGGCTCATGTTTTGTTACCACACCTTAGTTTCAGTCAGTAAATTTATTTTCCAGTTTATTCACGAGACTTGACTGCAGACATCTCTCAGGTATTGTCAAAATTAATTCCATTCTCTAATAATGATTTGCCAGGACGTATTTCCAAGCGTTTCCAAGAGACTGGAAAAACTTTCCAAACAGGCTTGTCCAGCGCCATGTTGTGCAGTAACTACAGTGTTGACGTAGTATATTAACCACATAGTTTCCACGTTTTCTGCTTTCCATAAATACAACTGAAATTCCAAGTCTACCACCTGAAGTACTTCCTTTAGTGTTTCACTTAGAAGTCTGGTGGTGATGAATTCTCTCAGGTTTCTTTCCCCTAAGAATGGCATTATTTGTGCTTTACTCCTGAAGGTAATGATACATAGATACATGATACATAGAATTCTGGGTTAATATTTCCATCTTTCAGGGTTGAAAAAATGATGTTTCACCATCTATTTTTTTGGCTTCCATGGCTTCTGATAGTGAATACAGAGTCATTCAAATTATTTTTCTCAGGTGAAATGTGTTGTTTTCTCTCTACCTCCTTCCTGAGTATTTTCTTGACCTTTGTTATTCTGCAGTTGATTATGATGTATGGTATTTTTATGCAAGTAACCCATGTTCTATATATATATATATATGTGTGTCAACTGTTTTTCCCCTCCCGGGTGTGTCTGTGAGTACAGTATACTGTTTTTTTCTTTTTATATGCTGCTGCTTAAAAAAAAAAAAACAAAATTAGAGTAATGTACTTACAAATATACTTGGGATGTGGGGTAAGGCCCACTGGGTTGGCAAAAAACCTATAACCCGCAGAATATTTTTGTGCAAATACGGTATTGGGGCATGGAATTCTTTAACTTGCTGTGGTTTGCTGAACTTCTTGAATCTGTAAGTTTATGTCTTTCACCACATTTGGAAAGTGTTCAGCCAGTATTTTTTCAAATACTATTTTCTTCACCACACATTTTGTCCACTTCTTCTGGAGTTCCAGTAAATAAGCTTTTTGTCTAGTTCTTGAGGCACTGTCCATTTTTTTTCCATATTTTGCTCTCTGTTTGCAGAATGGATATTTTCTACTGATCTATTTCAAGTATTTAGTTTTTTTCTCTGTCATCACCATTCTGCTATTGTGAAAATATCAACTGAATTTTTGATTTCTACAATTGTACTTTTAACATGTAAAATTTTCATTTGCAAATAGCACCTATTATCTTTCCATTTATTTAAAAAGTGTCCCTGTTATTTCTTGGATTAGAATAGCATTTTAAAATCTGTTTCTTATGATTTTGAGAGTACAAGTCCTGCTTAAATTTTATGGAGAATTTTTTTGTTTTTAGCAGTCAATTGACCCAGTTATGTTCAGGCTCCAAGTTCTGTCCCATCTTCTGTATTCTATGGTTCAAATGTGAGTTCAATTTTTGAAGGCTTTGCAGCTGTATTAAAGTCTAATCTATGTGAGCGCCACTCAGTATGGAACCTTGATGGCATTCTAACCCATAGTGCGGGTCTTAAAGGATTTGATAATGCTTCTTAGGGTCAGGGCAATGGATACGCACCTGGGGGGTGAACCAGGAGTTCATAGCAAGTCTGCAGAATCTCTTTCTTGCACAGCCTCCTCTCTCTCTTTCTCTTCTGCTCTCTGAGTTCAGAAGGAGTGCTTTCCTGGCCCACTGGCGGGAATGCTGGGGCTTTAATCTCCTCATTCTGTTGTGCACATCAGTGACTGGTTCTGCCTATGGGGCCAAAGCACTGGACAACCAGCCAAAAGGCTGGCAGTTTGAACGTGTCAAGAAGCACCTCAGAAGACAAGCCTGGCAATCAGCTTTTGAAAAGTCTCACCCTTTGAGGTAGAATTGACTAGGTGTCAGTTAACAGCAGAGAGAGAGAAAATGTAATGGAGCTTTCTCTACAATATTTGGTTCTTCCATACTCTGGTCAGAGAGAAGGATTCTCCTCTGCCAGAGTTTCAGGTGTCTGCCCACCTGCCCACCTGCCCATCTCTCTCCTTTATGGACCTTTTTTTTTTTTTATCCCATTTATATGAGAGAGGGCTTCTCTCGGAGGTGTTTCTGTCCACAACGGGTGTGCAGCTCTGAGATTTGGGCTCATTTAATTTCAGCCTCTAGAATGTTCATACTTTATGTTCTGGTTCCACCCTGCCCCCATCCACCTTCAACACTTTCCTTTGCAGAGTCCTGAGATAGTGTCCCATGCATTTGTCCAGATACTTGGTTGTCAGATACCAGCATAGCCACTGGGGGCAGTGCTGTTGTGGTTGCGGGGGGAGGGACTGTACACTGAAGGAGCTGCAAGACCTGGCTGCCTTGTGTGAGCAGGACGGGGGTGTGCTGAGGAGTGGGTGCTGAAGGTGCTGAGTCAAGGGGCGTTTAATATAAAGTTGGGTCAAGGATAGTTTGTTGACAAGGATTTATTGCCGTAGCAAGGGTTCTGGAAATGGGTTTAATATGCTGTGGGATTGCTTTTGGAAGCTTAGAAAAGGCAATGGCCCACATTCTCTGAAATCGAAATGCCAGATCTGCTAGGTCAGATGTTGGAAGAGGGATTAAAAGCCTCCAATATGTGGGCATGTCTGAGTTAGTCTTCTATAAGACCATTTCTTGGAGGTCCTGAAGGACACCCATTTCATCAGAAGACTAAGGAATGCGGAGATGAGGGGAGCACCAGCAACACAGAGCTTTCCAATATGTATACTTTGTAGGGAGTCCCTGGGCGCCACAAACAGTTAAGTGCTTGACTATTATCCGAAAGTCTGGCAGTTTGGCAGTTTGAACATACTCAGAGGGTCCTTGGAAGACAGTCCTGGCCATCAACTACTAAAGGATGAAAGCCTTAAAAACACTATTGAACAGTTAGTTCTACTATGCCCACATGGGGTGGTCATGAGTCAGAAATGACTTGATGACAACTAACAGCAACAATCGTCTATAGGCTCAGGTTGTTAGTGGGAGCTGGGCTGCCTAGTAGCAATGCAAATCATGGGATCCCAGCTCCACAGAGGCCAGGTGGAAGTACTTAACTGTCAGAAACAAGTTGTGTGTGATTACAGTAATGGTCAGCAGGTCAGAGTAGTAGTTATCTATTGGGGCATAATAGATTTCCCCAAACTTAGCAGGTGTGAGATAAATGGAAAATTAATATTCAACTCATTCTGATAAATTTGGAACTAGACAAAAATTTTGGTATCACTCAACATAGTTTTAAGGTGAAGGAATAAACTAGAAAATTATAATAAGAGATTTTTCAAATAATGATGATATAATTGCATACCTGAATAAAAGACAAATACATCAAAATCAATGGTTTGTCTCCAGTATAGACATGAGGGTCTCAAATTGGCAAGGGTGAGAAGGGCAGACCGTTCTCTTTCCCCTACGACTTGACTGGATCAAACTGTGTTCAAAACTGTAAAATATTTAGGAAAACATTGTTTTGACCAGAGCAGCAAAGGACTTCTATGACGAAAACTAATGTACTAAAATACATAAAATGAAACCTGAATATATGCAAAAAATATGCCATATTTTCAAATGAGAAGTCTTGTCAATCAAATGGAGGTCCCTAAAACTAATATATAAGTGGAATGTATTTCCAGTCAGAATATTAAGATAGTTGTTTTTGAATTGTATACAGTAATCGTATGCTACAAATAGTACAGTAGATAGCAGAGGATGTTGCTGGTGTTAGGAGACTTGGAGTCCATTTCTGACTCATAGTGATCCCATTTCACTGCCCCATAGGGTTTTCTAGGCTGTGATCATTATGGGAGGAGAACAATAGGTCTTTCCCCTCAGTGCCCCCTGGTGGGTTCGACCTGCCAAACCTTCTTTGGATTAGCAGATGAGCACTTAATCACTGCAACACACGGCTGCTTTAAAAGGTATAGAGAAGAAAAACATGAAAAAGCAGGATACTGACAGGTGTCTACCTCCTCAGGTAACAGAAAAAATTGATATTACATAGCATAGAAACTGACAAGTCGACCAATGAAACAAAATCTGCCAAGAAGTCACAATAACCATTGATACAAAGGCGGTATTTTGAGAAAATTATATTTATTTAATAAACGGTGCTGACTCAAGTGATCGTTCTGGGGGACAAAGCTTGAGAAAATGTGATACACAAATGATAGATTTGGAAAATCATGTGAAATGGAGATGATAAGACTTAATAACAATTTCCATTTTACACAGAAGGATAAAAGTTAAGCACTTGAAAAATGAGCAGTGAATTCAAACAGATCGTTCACAGCAAATCCACATGCCCAATAAACATAGTCCAAGTTGCTCAAAAACACTGCTAGTTAAGAAAATATCAAAGTCCCAGTGAAACTGGCACAATTTAAAAATCAACACCATCTGTGGCTGGCTGGGCTGTGGGGAGCAGGATACCCTGAGACATGGCTGGAAAGGTGCTTTAGGACAGCCTCTAGGGGAAAGACACGGCCATGGCTCTGTACTTTATAAACATACTTTGAGCTGGAAATCTCACTCTATGGAGTCTATTCCACAGAAACAGATCCTGTAGTACACAACGGATAGTTAATATTAATGTTGACCAAACATTGACTGTACATTGATAGTTGAATGATAGATAACTTATGGTAAAGCTACATCATCAATAAATGAGTTGTAGTAGTTGAGTGGGAAAAATATCTGTGAAGTATTATTTATTACTGAAAAAATCTAGGTGCATGCAGAGAAGTGTATATAAAATCAGCACATCTGGGTTAAACAAAATCAATTGTTTGAATATGCTTGAATACCTGTTTATGTTTATGAGTGTGTATAAGTCCATGTGCTTGTTTAAGCAAGGATAAGAGAGACTACTTACCACACTGTTAACCTGAATTATCTTGGATTCACTTGCGGGAAAGAACAGGGGGAGGAGAGCTAGAACACGCAGGAAGAGTGGACTTAAAAAGCATGGATGATAATGTTTCCATTTTAGTAGTGTTATGTATGGACGAACAAATCTGTCTTAAAGGGAGAAAGCCAGAATATTCCTTAGAAGCAAGGATGGCTTTGGCCATGTTATCAAGAGGGAGGGACCAGTCCCTGGAAAAGGACATCATGCTTGGTAAAGCAGAGGTCCAGTGAAAAAGAGGAAGACCCTCAATGAGATTGATACAGTGGCTGCAACAGTGTGCTCAAATAGAGCAACGATTATTAGGATTGCCCGTGACCAGGTGGTGTTTTGTTCTGTGGTGCAAAGGGCCACTGTGAGTCAGAACTGACTTGATAGCTTCTGACAAGAACATGTAGAAGTACAGATAAAGTGTACTGAATTGAGATCATCTATTTAAATTATTCATGTAAGTTAAAAGATCAAAAAATATAGTGTCAGTGCCATATCTAATGACTTACAGAGAATCAAGGTAGAATATCAAGTGAAATAAGGGGCGAGAGCAATGTGGGTGGAGTGTGACCAGGCTTCCATAAAAGTAAACACCCCTGCAGATGTACTTGTGTACCTGTGACTGTGTGTATGTGTCCCTGCAGAGAAACGTAGGGAAGGATACACGTGTGTCTATTAACATTGGATACCCTGGGGGAGCAGGACCAAATTACATAGGAGGGTGGGACCCTGACATAAATTTTTTTGCCACACAAATCTGTGATCTTGCAAATGTGATAAAAAAACAATTTCAGAGCTTTGGCAATTCATAAACATCATAGATACATGTATATTTTAACGTGTTTTGTTAAACATTTAAAATAGGTGAAAATTCTCCAGAATGACAGACAAAAGATTTGAATCACTGGAAGGAGAGCACACCGCAGAAAGTAATAATAAGATCCAGTGGATTTCTTGTTGTTCTTGGAGCCAGTGAGTTCTTCTGGTCTTTATAACTGGAAATGACCAAAAATAATTTTGGGAAGTCAGTAGAGTTACCCCTCAAACACATCTTGCAAGCACACGTCTACAGCTAAATGTAGAAGGCTGGACACCATGTGCAATTCACTAGGTAACTCATGCGCCTCTAGAAGATTCTCTTTCCTGGATATGCTGCTTCCACCTCCTCCCTGCCTAGCCCCACTGGATAACCCACCTTTGTGCATTCTAGGCCCCATTCAGGTCTGAGCATAGATCATAGAGGACATCAACTGGGAAGGTAGCTTTTAAGAAGAAAGATGTTGATGAAAAGATTTCAGAAACCAGCACCTCCCCAGCCAGCCTCTCCCCAGCCTGGGAATGCCAACTCCTCCCACCCTGATACCTCTGAGAATCTCTGATTTTTCGGTTTGGATCCTTAGGAGACTGCAGAATTTACCTGGTCTGAACACCTTGGTTCTTTTCTGCCTGTGACCCTCTGCCTCGCAGGAGCCGTCCCTGTCACTCTGAGGAATACACACAGGACAGACTGTGGACGGAGGTGCCCATCCTAGAGGCCCTGCCCTCCATTCCTCTGCCCCTGGGAGGTTCCCTGTGATACTTGTGGTCTCATTTCCTAGAAAGATGGATACACCCCTGTCATGTCCAGAGATTCCCCAGACTTGGGATTTGATGTCGCGACTGAGACTGGGGCTTTGTTGTCCACTGTTGAGTCTGGGCCTGAATCTGCCCCTTCCCACCATTACCTCTGATCACCTGTGTTCTCGCTGTTCTCCCTGGGTTTGAAGCCTTTCCTCTCTTTTGGTTCTTTCACCTCAGAGGGCCTTTTTCTTCCAGTTCTTTGACCTCGCGACAGGTCAGATTTGACCACAGGAAAACAAAAAAAAATTAGCAAGTTTGTTTGACATGTCAAGAACCGGAATGTACAGCTTGATTTAGGAGAAGAAAAAGTTCCAAACCTCTACCCCTTACCCTAGGACATGCTCTACAGGAAATATCCTGCAAGCCCTGGATCAACTCTTATCCAGAAATGGTTAACACCCAGGGGGGTTTTTCTACACCACCTCCCACTTACATTCCCCTAATGTGGCAAAAAGGATGCATCCCAATCATAAACCCAAATTCACCCTAGGAGACCAGAAGACATGGCTTGGGTGAGTTCATTTTCCTTCCACCTGCCCTCTCCTCCTGCCAAGCCCTGCCTCTTTCTCTGCCTCTATACTGCTGGGAAGGGACCCAGAGTTGTTTGTTTAGGGCTTTATGTCCACTGCTCACCTGCAGACATGTTTTCCAACAGCCTGCCATCTCTCTGATTCCTTCTCCTCCAAAGAACTCAGTGACACCCCCTTCACCATCACACCTCAGCAGGGCCCCCCCCCAATCCTCCCAAGTCCCACTGAAATCCCCTTTCCCTTTCCCTATTTATTCTGCGCTCATCCTTAGGGTCCCAAGATCTCACCATCCAGATGAGGCCTGTCCTGTCCTCTCCTGGGCCAGGGGAGCCTCTGAGGGGACCTGGTGTCTGCGGTCAGGTATCTGGGGCTTCTTCCATCCAGATCCCCCTTAGGGCTGGAGTTCTCTGTGTGCTTGGGTTGGGAGGGTTGGGGTCACAGGGGAAGGAGGGTATGATCTTCCAGGGGAGCTGGGTTAAACGAACCTGAATGGAGGTCTCTCCTGAAGGGCCCACGTTTCCAGCCCAAAGGCACTGCTCCTCCTAGTCCCGGGGTTCTAGCACGTCTTCAGGCGCTTCCCCTTCTGGCCTCGGTGGTGCGCCTGCTCCTTCTGCAGCCTGGCCTCCTGCCTCTTCAGCCTGTCCAGCTGGTGCCTCAGCCTCTTCAGTTCTTCTCTCTGCTTCTCCAGCTGCTCCTCCAGGCGTCTGCAGACCGCTTTCTTCTCCCTCACCTCCCTCTTCTTGGCTGCCATCAGGCAACGCCTGGCCAGCTGGTGGCAGCGTCTGGGCCTTTGCTGGACTGAGCGTGGCAGCCGCCTCTCCAGCAGCTCTTCAAAGAAGACCGGCAGCTGAAGCCCTGGCTCACACCATGCTCCGCATGGGCCACGAGGGCCTCCCGGGACTCGAACACGCGTCAGTAGGCCACGCAGCGGAAGCCGCGCTCACGGGTCACCAGCCACTCCAGGGTGGTTGCGCGGGGTGTCTCAGCATGCTCCTCCCGTTGGTCAGTGGGCTCCTGGGTACAGGTCTGGGGCCCCTCCTGCCAGGGCTCCAGGTTGCTGACCAGGGACTCAGTGTTGGCCAGACGGGGGGCAGAGCCGATGGTGCTCTCCTCAGAGAGCTCGGCTTCAAAGACCTGGGAAATCTTGCCCACGGGGGCAAAGGAGGTTTTGGTCTGCCAGGCGACCGCCAACCCCCTTGACCGTGCGCACCGTGGTGAAATATGCGCACCTGACCCATGGCTTTCCTGGGGCAGCCCCGTAATTGGAGGAGTGAGAGGTCTGCTCGGTGGAAGATAAAGGAGAAGGGTTCTCGGATTGTTTTGGAATCTTCCTGGGCCTGGAGCTTCGACTTTTTTCATGGGATGTTGTTGACTGTTGCACATTTTCCTCTTGGATAGAGACCTCTGAGAATAGAGAGTTAATTTACTTGAGCTTTCAGGGTCCTTATTCTCACCTGTGAGCCCAAAGCTTTCGTCATAGGGACCCCTGGAGGCCTCTCCACCACCACATCCTCCACCTCTGCAGACCCCATGCTTTCTTTCTTCTTCCCCAGAGACCCACCACCCTTTGGGGGCACTGCTGTGGAAGACAAAGTCTCCATTGTAAAGTGGCACTGTTTATGGTAGTTCATTTTTTAAGAAGTTATTTTTCTTTAATTCCACATTTATTGAATTCCAATGAATTTGTTCCTTTGGAACTTGGAAATGACCTCATTCCCATGAAGCTTCATAATAAATGTGTGACTTGATGTTTTGTATGCGGGTGATATTCTTAGTAAATTTGGAGAGTAAACACTCCAGAGCAATGGTCACCTCTTTTCATCCTCTTTTTACTGAAAGGCTTTTTATAGAGGAGTTATACGTAAAGAGAAGAATGTGTATATTTAGTTATGATTCTTACGTGTCTACCTCTTCCTTGCACCCCTCTTAACCCAGCCACAGTAGAAGATGAAAATTGTTTTTCTCGGAATAGAAGCCCAGTCCTTAGTAGATGAAGTGAGGCAGAAAGAGATGGCCGTATCCGAGAACCTTGATGCGAGAACTTCAGATGGAGAACACACAGCCTCCTCTCCTGTGTATGTCTCAGTGGGTTGTCTGTGTCAACCTAAAGGTCTGTGTATGTTTCTGAATCTGTGGGAATGACTGCAGAGTTCAGGATGCAGAAAGAGATGGAGCTCAGTCGGGTGTGTTGGATGGAGGGAAAACTTGAGAGAGAGAAAAGATTCAGAGATGGAACATGCCAGCAGTTGGTTAGAAGGATACAGAGATCAAGGAGGCAACAGAAAGCAGGGCTCAGCCGCTGAAGGGCAGAATGGGGCAGCAACAAAGAAGACAAAGGGGGGGCAGACTAGTCAGAGAAAGAATGGATAACTAAGAATGATAGCAGAAACTGAGGTTAGCTATAGTTGGAATTTTAAAATTCTTTCCTGCTAGACTTTGAAAACATCATGCTAAATGGAATAAGTTAGTATTTGCCCTAAGTATAGGGCAAATACTATACGATCTGACTTATATGAAATAAGCAAATATATAGAAAGCAAGGATTATTGGTGGTTGCCAGTTGTGGGCAGGGGGAAGGGGAAGTTTTTCCACTGGGGCATTGAGGTTATGTTAATGGTTGTAGAAAAGTTTGGAGAAGGATATTGAGAATGGTTATATGACTTGAAGAATGTAATGAGTATCACTGACTCATACATTAGCAATTATTCAGTTATGTTTTATGTATATTTTCAACACAATTTAAAAAAATAAAACTTTGCAATTACAAGAGAAAAAAAACGATCTATACTATAGCTGTCTTTACCTAGAAGAAATGTTAAACCCTTAGGTAAAGATGGTCAGGAGACCTTGGAGGAGAAGGGAAATCCCTAGAGCTAGAGGGGCAGGGCCTTCCTGGACCTTCTTCTGCCTGAGTCCAGGCTGAGGACTGTGGCAGCTTACATTGACTGGAAACTCTGAATGAACGTGTCGTACTGTGCTCCATCACACCACCCACTCCCAAAACCTCCTGATAAATTTGGTATTTTTTTTAATTCGCATGATATATTAATTCATTCTCATGAAAAAATTATTTACAAGTCTCTGTAACCACCCTTCTCCCTGGTTCTATACCCACTGCCCCAGTTGCCCACCTGCGTTCTTTCCACTAACAAAGCAGGAGAGTTCACCAATCTGACTTGTCTGCTACTGTTATGGAAAGCCCCTCAGATGACAGTAGAATTCTATACTTCACTCACATATTTATTCCTTCATTTATTTATTCACACTATAATTTCTTACCGTTTACTAATTGACAGGAAGTTTTTTCAGGTGAAAGCCTCGGTGATCCCTTGTGGTCCTTGTTTCTGGGGTGAATCAAACCCCTTGCTGCCCAGCACCCATCGCACAGACTGAATTTTCCTCCCACCCTTACCTCGGGCCTTAGAGAAAGGCCTCTTTCTCACGTATTGCCGCTCCATTCTGGCTGGGTGAAGATGAACCACGAAGGATGGTCACCGGCAAGATGTTTCTCCTCCTCCCACGTAGAGATGATGTCCCAAACTCTCACAAGTTGGGGACCTTGATTTAGGCAGAACCGTTTGTAATTTGGTATCCAAAGTCGCTCTCCCACAGGAGACCTCAGACCCACAACCTCTCCAAAGAGCAGTTGGGATCTGAGTGAGCACCAAGGTTTCCAGTAACTCTTGTGTGACATCATCGCTGACATCGCTCAGTTCCAAGGGCCCAGTTTGAATCTAAACAGCGCACTAGGAAAAAATATGGCAACTGTTGTGGGAGAGGCTAGGAGGCTGGGAGGAGGGAAATTATATCTTAAAAATGAATTGAAATGTTCACTTAAAGAAGTCAACATCTAAGAGGAAGGAAACTGTGAGTTGAGGAAATAGAAGAGTATAATGAGTCACTATTTCTCCCAAACCTCTTCTCTGGCCCTGAATCAAATCTCTCCAGCCGTAGAAACACAATGTCCACTCTGAACACCTCTCAGGCCTCCTTTGCCACTTAGGCTTCACACAGGCTGTTCCCTCTGACTAGTAGACGTTCTCTCCCTTCCTGTTGACTGGTTCCTCCTCCAAGGTACCCAGTCTGTGCTCCTGCTTTATGTATTCAGAGGACCTAGTAATCTTTTAGTAATCCTCCATCATAGCACTGAGTCATAGCAGATGCTCAATTTCCAATTTGTGTCTTCCAAATGTGTTGTAAATAACTTGGGGACAAAGACGAAGTCTGCCTCATATTTGGCAGTCCCAGAAAGTGAGACAGAACCCCACCCATAGGAGATACCCAATATATATCTATTGATTAAATAAAAGAAAACTCTTCCAAAAGACTCACCCTTCGTAGCCATCCGTGCAGAATGGAGTTTTTGGTCTGTTGCCTGGAGGTACCATCACTCAGTGGTGGTGTCTAGGCCACTCTCTCTTGACCTCCTGACTCTCAACCCTGTGAAGCCTCTTGGCCTGTCCACATGCTTCTCCCTTGGAGCCACTAAAAAGGGTAGGATTACATCATCACAGAAAAGCACTGAGACTCCAGACGTCTGTGGTCAACCTGCCTGGGAGGCTTAGGAGAGCCCTCAGGGAAAGGTCCACTGTCCTCTGCTTGATCTCCTTTTTTGTCCAGGGGGCGATTAGAAAAGGAACAAGCAAATTGTTGAAACATTTTAAGGCAGGGTTTGGGAAGTTGTGCTTGGTAGGTAGAGGAGAGCCTGAGGATTTGAAGGAAAAAAATAAAGATGTCAACGTGGGAGCAGAGGGCTCGCTTTGTGTGACGACAGATGGTAGAATGTGGGCAAGTGGTTGGAAATATATAAAAAAAGAAAATCTCCTAACCATCCACTCGTATTTCAAAATTTAGGTCAAGCATCACTTCCTGGTGGAAGCCTTTCCGACCCTACACCTGGTAGAATTTCCCACCCTGCTCCACACTCTATTGTATTTAAGAAACGCTTCTGCCACAACTAGGGACAAACTTGGTTGCATTTACATGTTGTGATGGATAGCAAAAATGGCCACATGTTCTAATATGTATGTATCCATACATATTATATGACCTACAGCTCCCTTTCTCAAGAGCAAGATTCTTCCTCCAGTCCTTGAATTTGGACTGATCTATGATTGCTTTGGCCTTTGGGACAGTACAAAGACCAATAGAAGCAGAGACCGAATATAATTAGACACATCGTGACTTGCTCTCTTACCAAAAACGAAACCCATCACTCTCAAGAATATTCTAACTCATAGTGACCCTGAAGGACAGAGTAGAACTGCCCCATAGGGTTTCCAAGGCTGTAATCTTTACAGACGGAAAGTGCCATGTCTTTCTTCCGCAAAGCAGCTGGTGGGTACAAACTGATTACCTTTCCTTTAGCAACTGAGCCCTTAACCACTGCACCACCAGGGCTGCTCCTTGACTTCTTGCTGCTCTTCAAACACTGAGAACCCATGGGAACAGCCCAGGCCACCCTAATAAATGACAAGAGACCATTAGAGAGAGAATCCCGCTGAGAAGATTTCAGGCCCTCTGCCCGCCAGCTGACATGGTGGCTGATTCCAGATACATGAGGGAGCCCAGCTGAGAGCAGCTGAGTCTGCCCCAGACCAGAAGAACCCCAAACTGCCAACCCGCAAAACTGTGAGCGAAGTAACTGCTTGTTCTTTTAAGGCACTTCATTTTTGGGTCATTTGTTATACAGCAATTGATAACTGATTTGTTAACTGGGCTGTTTCTCTCACCAGACTGCAAGGAATCTTTTCTTAATCATTTCTGTATCAACAGTATCTGGCAGAGGGTTGTTCATGTAGTCATTAGACAGTAGAAATTTCTTCATTTACATAATTTAAAAGTTTCTAACATTATGTTTTAACTTTCTTTTATGAATAAGATATGGGTGGATTTGCAAGTCTAAGCTGAGTGTACATGTTTTTTCCTTAGGTATTAATCCCTTTTTCTTGCTATTACTCATACATTTAGACAGAATTCTAATATTATACTTCATATTCACTGTTCTTTTTTTTTATTATTATTCTGCTTTTCCTGTTTCTTTTTTTATTGGAATGATGAAATTTCTCTTACTTTCTTTTTCCTTCTAGCGATTTGAAAGTTGTATTTTCAATTCCTATTCTTTTATAGTAAACATGAGATCTTTGAACATTTTAATATTTGGTATATTGTATCAAGTTCATATCTCAGTTCTCCTCTCAAACAGTAATTTTTTGCTAGCTGCCATTGAGGTGACTCCGACTAATGGTGAACTTAGGTACCACAGAACTAAAGGTTGCCAGGTCCTGTGTCATCCTCACAAGTGCCAGCAATTTAGATTCCATCATTATGGCTAATGTGCCAGTCCATGTCACCAAGGGTCTCCTACAGCCTTGTTGGCCTTCTTCTTCACCAACCATGATATTCTCCTCTAGGACTGATTAATCTCTCCTGATGACATGTCCAAAGCAAGTGAATTGGACAGTATTCTCTTGTGATCTGTAAGGGTTTAATTGTCTAATTTTCAGAAGTAAATCTCCAGGTCTTTCTTCCTAGTCTGTCTTAGTCTTGAAGCTCCACTGAAACCTGTCCACCATGGATAACCCTGTTGGTATTTAAAATACTGGTGGCCTAGCTTCCAGCATCATAGCAACATCCAAACCACCACAGTACAGCAAACTAAGAGACAGGCAGTGAGCCGAACAGGGTATTGTTGTTGTTAGGTGTCATCAGGTCAGTTCTAATTTATCGTGACCCTATATACAGCAGAACAAAACACTGGCCAGTCTTGTGCCATCCTCACACTTGTTATTATGCTAGAGCCCATTGTTGCAGCCACTGTGTCAATCCATCTCACTGAGGGTCTTCCTCTTTTTCACTGTCTACTTTACCAAGCATAATGTCCTTCTCCAGGGCCTGGTCTCCCCTGATAACATGTCCAAAGTATGTGAGACAAACACTCACCATCTGTGCTTGTAAGGAATATTCTGGCTGTACTTCTTCCAAGACAGATTTGTTTGTTCTTCTGGCAGTCTATGGTATATTCAATATTGTTCACCAACACCATAATTCAAAGGCAGCACTTCTTCTTCAGTTTCCCTTATTCGTTGTCCAGCTTTCACATGTGTATGAGGCGTTTGAAAATGTCATGGCTTGTGTCAGGCACACCTTAGCCTTCCGAGTGACATCTGTGCTTGTCACCAGCTTAAAGAGTTCTTTTGCAGCAGATTTGAAATACATCATTTGATTCCTTGATTGCTGCTTCCATGAGCGTGGACTGGGGAACTGAATAAAATGAGATCCTTGATAACTTCAATCTTTTCTCTGTTTATCATGATGTTGCTTATTGGTCCAGTTGTGAAGATTTTTGTTTTCTTTATGTTGAGGTGCAACCCATACTGAAGGTTGTAGTCTTTGATATTCACCACTAAGTGCTTCAGGTCCTCTTCACTTTCACCAAGTTTGTGTTATCTGCATATCGTAGGTTGTTAATGAATCTTCCTCTAAACCTAATGCCACGTTCTTTTTCACAGAGTGCAGCTTTTTGGATTATTTGCTCAGCATACAGATTGAATAAACGTGATGAAAGGATAGAACCCTGACACAAACTATTCCTGATTTTAAACCACATAATGCCCCTTGTTCCCTCTGAAAAACTGCCTCGTGGTCTATGTACAGGTTTCAAATGAGCAAACTTAAGTGTTCTAGAATTTCCGTTCTTTGAAGTGTTACCCATAATTTGTTATGATTCACACAGTATAAAGCCATTTCATCGTCAATAAAACGCATGGAAACATCTTTCTGGTATTCTGGTATTCTCTGCTTTCAGCCCAGATCCATCAGACATCAGCAATGATATTCCTCATTCCATATCCTCTTCTGAATCTGACTTGAATTCCTGTTGCAACTTCTTTTTAATGATCTTCAGCAAAATTGTACTGGGTTTTGATATTAATGATATTGTTTGATAGTTTATGAATTTTGTTGAATCATTTTCTTTGGAATGTGCCCAAACATGGATCTCTTCCAATCGGATGGCTAAATTATTCGGCATAGACGATTGAGCACCTCCAGTGCTGCATCTGTTTGTTGCAACATCTCAATTGGTACCTGTCAGTTCTTGGAGTCTTGTTTTTTGCCAATGCCTTCAGTGAAGCTTGGACTTCTTCCTTCAATACCATCAGTTCTTGATGACATGCTACCTCCTGAAATGGTTGAACATCGACCCATGCTTTTGTGTGTGTGTGTGTGTCTGTGCAGTGACCCTGTGTATTCTTTCCATCTTATTTTGATGCTTCCTGTGTTGTTCAATATTTTGCCCGTACAGTCCTTCACTATTGCATGTCGAGGCTTGGATTTTTTCTTCAGTTCCTTTAGCTTGAGAGATGCCAAGCATGTTCTTCCCTTTTGTTTTTCTAACGCCAAGTCTTTGCACATGTCATTATCATACTTTGTCTTCTCGAGCCGCCCTTTGAAATCTTCTCTTCAGCTCTTCTACTTCATCATTTCTTTCATTTCCTTTAGCTACTTTACATTCAAGAGCAAGTTTCAGAGTATCTCTGACATTCATATTGGTCTTTTCTTTCAGTATAAGGGCTGTATTTGAGGGTACCATCATTTTTATAACTTGCAAGTATCCTCTGTCAGGGCAGTTATTGACTGTAGCTGCACACCACCTAGTTCTTCTGGTTTCAGGCTGATGGAGTCCCTGGTTTATGTGGCCATTAAAGGAAGACCTGTTATTCAAAAAATTATACTTAGAGCAAAATTTGTATATGTATAATTTAAAGCTTCTCCTTTAAAATTGCCTTTCCCTGAACAGAAAGCTCTCACCATGTCATTATGAGAAATACTCTTTCAGTGTGAGGCCGAAAGAGATGTCCATATTTGAGAGTCCGATGGTACAAATCTCAGTAGCCAAGACACAACCACATCAACTGTGTGTGTGGGTGGGTTGTATATGTCAACATAAGGGTCTGTATTTTTCTGAGTATGAAGGTAGGATTGGCGAGTTAAGGAAGAAAGAGATGGAAGCAGCTTGGGAGTGGAGTGCAAACTCCGTGACAGAAGTTGTAGCAGGGGATCTCTCAAGAGGGTTTTAGAGGCCAGTTAGAAACCTAGGAAGCAAAAGGAAATAGGGTCAGTGGAGGGCAGCACTGGAGTAGTGGTGGGGGGCAGCAAAAATAATGGTAGTGGAGAGGGCAACAAAACTGCCCTGAAAGGAGTGGCAAATTAAAGATCCTAGACAAAATTCAGGTTCAGAAAAGTAGGAATGTAAAAAAATTCTATCCTATAGCTCTCTTTGCTGTGAGGGTTTTTTAGGCCCTTCGAGAGATGTGGGGAGAAGACATAGGAGGAGAAGGGGAGTTCCTGAATCGCGGGGAGGAGTCTGCAAGCCATCTTCTGCCCTCAATGATGTGGGCTCTGGACTCCTTCAACTTCTCACTCCCAGAACCTCCTGAGATATTTTCTTAATTCTTCACATAGTACATTAATATCATGTCATTAGAAAATATAATAAGTACGCTTCTCTCTAACCACCCTTTCCCCCATCCTATACTCTCTGCCCTAGTTGTCCACTGGCTTCCTTCCTTTCCACCAGGTACAGATCCTAAACAACAGAGTGCCTGGAAAGCTCTCGAGCTCCCAATGAATTCTGTAGCTTGATCCCTCACTTATTCCTACATTTCTTATTGATATAAGAATTTGGTTAATTGCCCACCAAATGACAGGAAATGCTTTCTCAGGACGCTCCTCCTTATGACCTTATCCATTCCCAATTCCTTCATCTTCTCCTATCATGGCTCTCTTTTCTGGTGGAAACCAGACCCTTTGTTCCGTAACACACATCAATCTGGGACAATTTTTCCTCTCACCCTTATCTAGAGTCTTAGAGAAAGGCCTCTTCCTTCTGTATCAGTGTTTCATCCTCTCTGGGTGAAGATGTCCAATCATAATGATGTTCTGAAGGATCTTTATCCCTTTTCCCAGTTCTTCATGATGCATGACCGTTTGGTGACTTGGGGACCCCGGTTTAGTCCAGAATTTCTGTGATAGAGTAGTTCCAGGTGCTCTCCCACAGGATCTCAGATCGACACCCTCTCCAAAAGAGTAGGTGAGATCAGCATGAACGGCATGGCTTCCATAACCCTGTGTGACATCATTCCTGACATTGCTCAGTTCCATGGGCCCACTTTGAATAGAAACACAGCAAAAAGAAAAATATGAAACAGTTCAAGTAGGAGCTTGAATACTGCCAGTCCCAGACTGGGAAAAGGGGGCTTAGATATAAAAAAGGAATTGCAACTTTTCTCTGCACTCCATGTCGTTACTATCCCTTGGTGGGGAGAGAGAGAGTACATGGAATCGTTACAGTGTGACCAGGAGTTGATTTCTCCAAAACTTCTCATTTGACTCTCTTGGAATCATGTCTCTCCAGCCCTGGTCATACAATGTCCACTCTGAACACCTCTCAGGTCTCCTTAGCCTCTGAGGCTTCACACAGGCTCTTCCCCGTGACTAGATTTTCTCTCCCATCCCATCTGATGGCCTACTGTCTGGTGAAGCATGGTGGTTAAGAGAACTGACCCCATTGGAACAGATTGGGCTTATGAGCTCACCATAAAATCCTAAGACTCAGGAATTTGTGGTCAGCCAGAATGGGAGGTTTAGGAGTTGACTTGGGGAAAGTCCATGACCTGTGCATCTTCCAGGCTCTGCTTTCACTCTGGAGCCCATTTAGAAAAGGAGCTGGTAAATGGAGACAGCATTTGAGGAAGCAATTAAGAACATTGGGGTGGTGATGACTTCTCAGAGGAAAATAAATTTTCAACAGGGAAATGCTAGGGTCTACTCTTGTATGACTCCAAACTATAAATAGGGACGAGTGGTTGGAAAACAGTAGAACAAAAGATGATCTGCATCTGGTCACAAATGTACCAAATGCCTCAGTGGCTTCAGCCTGTCTCCTCAGACTTCTCTCTGGAGAAGACATGGGGCTTCCTGGACCCGGGCCTTTTGTCACGCCTTAACTATCCAATCATATTCTCAACTTGGTTCAGACATCACTTCCCTAAATATCGTCCTGGTAGATTTGTTCACTTCTTGCTCCCTACTCCATTGTACCTGCAAAACCCTTTACCACAGCATAAAACACAATTGCATTTACTTTTTGTGGTTGATGTAAGAAATGTCTACACAGTTATCCGCTGTCTGTGCCCATGCCTTCTATGAGACTCTGGAGTGCCTTTCATTAGCAGTAGGAGTCTTTCTCCATCCCTCAGTTGGGGCTGACATTATTGTTTTGGACATTGGGATGGTAGAAAACCTGATAAAATGAGAGAGTTGAAAGACTTTACATTGAGACTTTCCCTTTTGTTGCTCTTAAACCCTGAGAACTCATGGGAACATCCTCAGGCCAGCCTGCTAGATGATGGAAGACCAACGGAGGGAGGATCTAGCGGTTTCACTGACTCGATGTTATGAACTGGCTCGCAGCTACCTGGAAGCAAATTGTAGACACATGAGGAAGCCGTGCTGTGAGCCACTGAGGCTGGCCCAGATCAGAAGAGCTCCAGACTGACAACTTGAAAAATTGTGAGCTGGTAAATTGTTGCTCTTTTAAGACATGACAATTTGGGGTCATTTGTTACACAGCAATACATGACTGATACAACTGTTAACTTGGCTGTTTCTCTCACCAGGCATTGAGGGAAATTCTCTGAGTCATTTCATCATCAAGAGCAACTGACATAGGGTCTCACATATAGCTGTTATAGTGTAAATGTTTGCTGACTTCGTGGATGAATGAATAATATGAATTGTAAGTGAATCAGCACAAATTCATGTGTGCAAGAAAACTTGATATTTCTTTAAATAAACTGAATTCCAACTCAGAGCTCTCGGCTTACAAAATTGGGGTAAAATTTTAACCTTACTTCTTTGCAGGGGTATATTTGGTGTTGGTTTATTTTCTAGGTACCCCGGGGTCTAAAGAAGGACCAAGGTTTGGAGATCTTTAACACACCCATCGCCTCAGCCTATGTGGGTGATCTCTCTAGAAGCATTGTCTCTGCTGCTTCCATTCTCAGATGGAGCATGAGAACCTTGGCAGGGCTGGGAACACCATAACGTGGTTTGTCTACTTGTGTGCCTGCATTACCCTTTGAGGTGCTGCCACCTACCCCAGGGCATTATCAAGAAGCAGGCCTCACCCCTTCCCAATGTGTAGGTCTCTGCTGTCTGACTCCCACTCTTCCCTTGGTTTCCAGTTCACTCAGTGTGATTACTGCAATGAGCTGAGACTCTTACAACAGACTCTTCAGAGTCTCGAAGTTTCAGGGCTTTAACTCTGTGAGTCCAGTTACCTCTTGAAATGAGGTAGGGAAGGTTGAAAAACGTAGGAAGATTTTATTTTGAATTTAATGTTTCAATAAAATTTCTTGCCATGCATTTTCAAATGGTTCTGCCTAAGAATTCCCTCTGTTCTCTTACAAGATGCAGGACAATGAAGAGGGAATGTTTGTTGTGTCATAATCTCCAGAAGGATGCAAAGTGCCATGGGGTCCATTCCCCCCGATGCTCACACTTGAGCACCACACCCACGTGGAATCTCTGCAAGTGTTACTGAGTCCCTCACACATCCACAGTGAACAACTTTCAGATTCTCATAAGCAGGAATTATTTGTGTCCTAAGACGAGGAACTCCTTGGAGACCCTACTGTGTCCTACAGGGTCGCTGTGAGTCGGAATCGACTGCATGGCATCGGGTTTTGTTTTTGTTTTTTGGGGGGTTGGTTGATGTCAGCTGCAGGATAGTGTTTAAAAAAAGGTCGACAGCGTAGCAGGTAAAACCAACAAAATGAAACTGAAATGAAATGTCTTTTTTCACACTTACTGACCTCACAGTTCCTTCAAAGTGTTTACTTTCCACTGGGTTCGGAGGCAAGAGGGAACTCTTCATGAGAGAGACACAGCTTGGGACACCTCCAAAATGATACGTCTCCCTCCTGATGTTAGGTAACATTACATACTGTTTGGCTGGTTTATCATCTGACTGCTCCACAAAAATAGATGGCCCATGCAGGCAGGACCTTGTCTACTGTGTTGGTCAGAGTATCCTAGTTCCTGGCACCTAAGAAGCTTCCAAATATGATATGTCTGATTGAATGAGTGGGTGAGTTTTTATAAAAACCATGGAAGTGCTGTTTATGTAGTTACAATAGTGAAAACAGGCATAAGGAAATGGAGACTAGTTATGTATGATTAGAAATGGAGACTAGTTATGTATAATGAGAACAGAACTTGTTCATGAAGAGATAAAAAAATAAGATGTATTAATAGAATGTACCCCCTTCACTTTGGCTGGAGAGAGATATGGTAAAATGGGTTCTTTTCGCCTACTGATTTATGGGTTGTATATATTTCATTGAAATGTTAGTCTTTCGGGAATCACAAATATTTCTATTGAGATATAATTCACCGGCCATAACATTGCCTTTTATAATGTGCACAATTCTCTGGTTGCTAGTATATGGACAGAGTTGTGCAACAATCACCACTGTCTAGCTTCAGGATATTTTCAGTACCCTGTAAATAAACGCCCTACATATTAGTAGTCATCTCATTACTCCTTTCCTCCAAGACATAGCAACTGCTAATCTACTTTCTGTCTGTGTTGGTTTGTCTGTTCTCGATATTTCATGTAAATGGAATCATGTACCACGCAGTCATTTCTGTTTGGCTTCTTTCACTTAGCATAACGTTCTCAAGGCTTGTCCATATAGTGCCATGTATTAGTACCTGATGCCTTTTAATGGCTGAGTAATATTCCATTTTACGAGTATACCACAGTTTATCAATTCATGACTTTTGGATTCTCTCCACATTTTGGCTATTTATAAATAATTCTACTATGAAAATTCTTTTGTAAGTTATTATGTGAACATGCTTCAGTTGTCCTGGATTCATACCTAGGAGTGGGATTGCTATGTTGCATGCTAACTGTATGTTTAACTTTCTGAGCAAGCACCTAACTGTTTTCCAAAGCGATTGGATCATGTTACATGTCCACCAGCAATGTATGAGGGTTCCAGTTTCTCCACATCCTCACCACTTGTGTTGTCCATCCTATTGATTTGAGCCATCTCAGTGGTTTTGAAATAATAGTGCGTTTTGGTTTTGATTCGCATTTCCCTAATGACTAATGAGGTTGAGCTTCTTATCATGTGATTATTGACCATTTCTATATCTTCTTTGGAGAAATGTCTATTCAAATCCTTAGCCTACGAATTTTTCTTCAGATTTTTGCCTGTATTTTTGCTTTCTTCATATAGTTTTTCATATGCCAAACATCTATATCTGTATCTTACCAGTTTTAGCCTTCACAGCTTTGGGATTTTTAGATAATCTTTCTCTTTTACCAACAAAAAGCAAAACAAAATCTCTCATAGTTTTTTCTGAAATTTGTATGTTGACGTATTTTACTTTTAAATATGCGATCCTTTTGGAATTTCATTTCCTGTAAGCTATGAGAAAAAGGATGAAAATATTTTTACAGGTGATCTAAATGATTACCAAATTGCTGCAAGCACTCCTTTTTGCCTTTTTGCATAAGCCATATCTTAACTGCATTTTCCCATATTCCATGTAGAAAAGCATTTTTACAGAAGGAGGCCCACCATTTCCAGCCATTTCATTTTAAGGTTTTGCTTTGCTGCAATAGAAATCCCTTCTATACCTCCTCTACACACCTGTTCTCATAGCCAATAAAAATTTTGTGTGAGTAGGACTCCTGTGAATTCATAAGATGAGGTTGAATTTTATAACTGGTTCCATGTGGTGCACCCAGCAGGAGGACAGACAGAAGCAGTAGCTCCAGAGGGAACAGAAGCTATAAGAACATGAGCCTCTAGAGATTTGCTGCTGCATTTCACAGAAAGCTCTAGACTTTTCTTTGTAAGCTTATCATTATATATGGCCATCACCTTAGAACAGACGAGAATAGTGCTTTTTAAGTGAGGCATTCAGGACAGAACTGGAGAAAAATATAGAACAAAATCCTAATTAAAAAAAGAACAAAAAACCAGAATTCTAGGTTGACAGAGACTGGAGAAACCCTGAGAATATGACCCCCAGACATCCTTTTAGCTCAATAATGAAGTCACTCCTGAGGTTCACCCTTAACCAAAGATTAGACAGGCCCATGAAACAAAATGAGACTCCAGGGGCATACCAGCCCAGGAACAAGGACTAGAAGGCAGGAGAGGACAGGAAAGCTGGTAATAGGGGACCCAAGGTCAAGAAGAGAGAGTGTTGACATGTCTTAGAGTTGGTAACCAATGTCATAAAACAATATATGTCCTAACTGTTTAATGAGAAGCTAGTTTGCTCTGTAAACCTTCATCTAAAGAACAATTAAAAACAAAAGTTAGGCATTCAGAAGGAGGGTGTTCATTCCTTAGCAGATGGTTAGACTTATGTGTTTTGGTGAACATATGTACCCATTTCTATCGGGTATGTATCTAGAAGTAGAATTGCTGGGTCATAGAATATATGGATGTTCACAGCTTTAGTAGATATGGCCAAAGCATTTTTAAAGTGGTTGTACCAAATTGCACTTTCACTAGCAGTAGATCAGAATTCCAGTTGCTCCATGTTCTCCCAAATAGTTGGTATTTCCATTTTTTTTTTTTTTTTATTTTAGCCATTCTGGTGTGCAGGGTTAGGATCACATTGTGAGCTTTTATTAGAATTCCTCTGATAACTGATGTAGTCCCTTTCCATATGTATGTTGGCCATACAGAAATCTTTTAGAGAGCGTTCAAGTATTTACTTGTCTTTCTATTGAATTCTTTTTTTTCTTTATGAATCATCCTTTGCATATTTTAGAACCAAGTTTGTAGTAGGATGTATGTATTGCAAATAACTTCTCTTCCACATGAATTCACCCTTGTAGCTTGTCATGAACTTTCAAATTAAAAAGCATGCCTTTTACAAAAACAGGCAAATGTATAGAGACGAAAGTTTATAGGGGTTCCCAGGGACAGGAGGGAGGGAATAAAGGGGTGTTATTGCATATTTTTTTTTTTTATTGCATATGGAAACTGAGTTTCTGTTTACAATTATGGAAAAATCACACTGATTAAGGGTAGGGTTGCACAGCCTATTAATGTAATTCCTGTCAATAGTGTGTACACCTGTATAACTCGTTCACTTGGCAAAGGTTGTGTGTTATATTTACATCAACAACAAAAATGTGTAGCTGCTGAGGCAAAATGATAGTACTGAATTGATGAGATGTTTTCTTTTTTTATTCTTTTATTATACTCTTTTCTATTTTCTCATTTGTTTTTGTAAGAAGTTACTGTTAAAATCAAAGATAATAAAACGTTTGCATGATGAAAGTGGATAGCAATGTCTATTCCACCCATTGTGTCCCTCTGAAGTTTAAGTGAGGAACTACATGCCACTAGCAGTCGCCCAGCCTTACTTAGCACTCAGGAAATGTTCATTTCTCCCACTCCTCTGGCTCACGGTCTTCTCCCCGTCTTTATTTGCTCTTTTCTGTTTCCAACTGGTTGCATGTGACCACCAGGCTTCCTGACTCCATCATTCTGCTTTCCATACCAATGTTATTGTAACCTTGGGATCTTGGGCAGTGGTGAAAGTTACACACTGTCCCTGCCATTAGGAAGGGGACAAGCCAGTGCAGGTGGGAGGGGCAGTGGGAAATTCGGCCTAGAGAAAGGACAGACCACCTTCCAGGAACCACACTGACCTTCAGAGAGCTTTATTGGCTGTGGTTCACCTGGCCAGCTTGTAGGCGTCAGGGTGCCCTAGGGCTCGGTGTTTAGTCCTCTCTCTGTGTTGACACCCTCTCTCTAAGATGCCTCAGTGAGTCCACAGCCATCGGTCTGTAGCTGAGGATGTGAGATTCACACCTCAAGCCATTTCAACTCCTCTTGGGTCCAGACTTATACTCAAATATCAGCTTAAATCTCTGTATCGGCCACTTCATGTATAAAATGTGCATTATAATGGTACATTCCTCACAGGGCTATCAAGCAGAACAAATATCTTAGGAAAGGAGAAGCCCTTACAAGAATCCTGGCACCAGTGCATGTACTCAGTAAGTGTTAGCTGTTAGTATTATTACCTGACATCTCCATGTGGGTATCTAACAGCTATGCCATGTTATCAAGGCCACGAAACAATTCTGGTCCCAACTCCATTCCCCACACTTATCAATGGATTTCCCAAGGCTTCAGTGATGGGAGTCTGTGTGTTTTTCCACACAATGGACATGGGTACAAAAGGTTGGTCAGGGTCTTCATAATAAGTTGCTCCAAAGTTCATATGAGTGACCATTGAGACAAGTTACAAACAACTAATACAGAAAAAAAAATAGAACCACTCTCAACTGCTCATGCTAGTATTCTCAGTCCAGAGTATCTGGTGAGGGCACTATTATGGACTGAATTGTGTAACCCCAAAAGGTATGTTGAAATCCTAACCACTGTACCAGTAAATGTGACCTGATTTGGATATAGGGGATTTTAAAATTATATTGACGAGGTCATACCAGTGTAGGTTGGGTCCTAAACCTAGTCCCTTCTGAGTTATACAAAGAGCAGAATAGACACAGACACACTCAGTGGCAGAGGAAGACAGACAACGGAGCAGATGCATCTACAAGACCAGGAACACAAAGCGTGGCTGAAAGCTTTTAGAAGCTGAAGCAGACGTGAGCCGTGCCCTGAATTCAGACAGGTAGCCTCCTGAACTGTGAGCAAATAAATTTCTGTTGTTTAAAGCCACCCAACTGTCATTTTTTTTTTCCTTAGGGCAGCACTAGGTAACTAACACACATACCTGTGCTTATAAATCCAGCCCAGTGTAAAATAGTGCTCTCCCCTCCGTGGTCTAGCCCACCTGGATCCCGCTGTTTCCCTGTCAGTGTCTTCTGCTTTCACTGAGAGCTGTAACAGAGTTGCCTTGATGCTGCTGCATAGACATTCACTTTATTTTTCACTTTGTATTTATAAAAAAAAAAAATTTATGATTAACTAATATTAATTCTAATATTTTCTATGGTTCTTAAATTTTTCTGTGGAGACATTCCTATAATCTATGAATAATAAGAGTTATATGTTTTTTTTTTTGTACTCCAGTGTTAAATATTTAATAGAAATAATGAGAGAAAGCATCCTTATTTTATTTCTAATTAATTTTAAAGAGAATGTCCCACATTTCACCAGGAATTATCATGCGAGTTGTAGTTTTCCACATTCGGGAACTCCTTTTCTGTTCCATGTTTGCTCAGAGTTCTTATGTCTCAGTGTGTTTGGATTTTATCACTGCTTTTTCACCGTCTCTTGAGGTGAACCTATGTCTTTTCTTCTTTAACCTACACATGTGGTGAATTAAATTATTAAATCTTTAACGTTCACTCAAGCTTGTATGCTGACAATAACCCCCCTTGATGCTCGCATATTACGTGCTTTATACTTTGCTGGATTTCTTTGCCAGCATTTTATGTAGGTTTTTGCATCTCAGTTGCTTAGTGTGCTTGTCCTGTAACTCTTCTTATACCTTCCTTTTCTAATTTGGTATCAATATTAAAGTCGCCTTAGGGAACAAGTTGGGGAGCATCTCATAGCTTTCTCTTCTTTATTGACTGTGTACAAGGTTGAAATGATCTGTTTTTTGCATGTTTGCTGGAACCTGCCTAAAAGTGATCTACCAAACCCAAAACCAGTTGGCCATCGAGTTGATTCCATCTTTGTAGGGAGATCTCGAACTACTGACCCATTCTGTGTAGTGATTAAAGGCCTCTTCTGATGCTACTTTACTTAGAAAAATTTCCACTGCATGTTTTAGGCTGTTAGGATTTCATCTTTAAATATTATGTGGTTATCACTGTTTTCCACCTGATCCAGGTCAATTAATCCCAGATTTTCCATTTTCCTGAAGTGAGAGTGTGTATCTACTCCTGGTACCAATTCCCTTATCTAAGACTTATTTGCAAAGAAAGATACAACCCAGCCTCCTTGAGTCCATAATGTGAGGTTACAGTCTCATATTATGTGATTTTTTTGTAGTTGTTTTTTTGTTTTGTTATTTTTTTCTTTTACGTATTCTGTAATTGTTCTTTTTCTTAAATTTTTTTTATTTTCCTTTTTTTTTCTTTTTTCATTTCACACCTCTCTAGCAGTTTTAAGAAACCTGGTGGAGTAGTGGTTAAAAGCTACAGCTGCTAACTAAAAGGTTGGCAGTTCAAGTCCACCGGGCGCTCCTTGGAAACCCTATAGGGCAGTTCTACTCTGCCCTTTATGGTCCCTATGAGTTGGAATGGATTAGATGACAACAAGTTATTGGTTCTAGTGGTTTTAAGGTTGTGCATTTCAGGTTCAGGTCTATAATCTAGCTGAGAACCGACTTCGGGTTCAGTGTGGTGAGGTGCCCAGTTGCACCTGTGCATCAAGAGAAGGCGCCTCAAGAGCTAGGGGAGGGGGCGGCAGGGATGCTCAGAGAGGGGCACCCGGGGGAGGCATGAGGTCCCGGGCAGCCCTACCACAAGCTGGAGGGGAGCAGGAAAGAGCTGGCTTCAGGAGCCTTTTGTGACAGTCCCAGCCCACCCAGCCCCACCTGGACCTCAGACTCAGCAGGCTGGCAGGTCCCAATAGAATTAGGGGAAGCCTAAGGCCATAGAGGGCGAGATCCAGGGTATATACCTAAGCCTTATCATAGTGCTTATGATGGGATAGGAGGGCAGAGGAGGCATATGGGGACTTGGGTCCAGACAGTGGACACAGAAGGGTGGGAACTTCTGGTTAGCGTCAGGATCCGAATGTGGAGGCCTTCGAGATGCACTTCCCGGAGGAGAAGGTGAAGCCACAGAAGCCACACTGCCTGGCACCCACCTCTGTCCCCCTCCCAGGGCCCCAGACTGGACTCACCACCTGTGCTGCCCTAGGAGAGCTCCCCAAGTGTGGTACTCTTAGTTTGAGGAGCAAGAGAGCCAGCCCTGGTCTAGGCTAGGCAATTTATTTCCTCTGCTCTCATTATGGCTGTGAGCAGACTCTTGTCTGCACAGACTAAAGACGAATTATCAAAATGAGCTCAAGACTCCAGATTTGACTTAGATATCATAAATTAAAACAGAGAAATACAACTTTAGCAATAAGTGCCTGCCTGGAGCCCAAGTTGCATTAAAAAAAAAAACCTGAACCAGACCCCACAGAGAGTGAGTGATAAGAGGCTCCTTCTTTTGCCACCCTGTGGTCCCAAGCTTTCTCTTTTCCCACCTCCCAAGACTGTATCAACTGCTCTGAGATTTTTGAATAAAGATCCCAGGAATATCACTGCTCCCACCCCATGAGGATTTCCCCAGTGCTGAGTTAGACTAAGACAGAATCCTCCTGAGGCTTCCGGGGCCTGTGTACTGGTTCAGAGCCAGTTCATTTTTCCTGCAATTGGGCATGACCCCAGGACATGACCCTGAGAGTGCTGACACTTGCAGAAGCCAATGACCCTTTCACTGAGTTTCTCTCTGTCTTGGTGTCAGGATCAGTCAGGACAGCTTGTCACCTCAGGACTGTTTCTGTTGAAGGACACCTAAGCAGCACTATGGGTTTGTCCCTCACACCCTGCAAACCTGCCTCCTCTGAGCGGGGCGAGGAGCTACTGAAACACTGAAATCATTGAAACTAGCAGAAGCCACAGCCCATGGTACTGGGAGAAAAATGGGAGAGAGAGAGAGGTGAAAAGGTATAAAGGCCCAGCTGTGAAGGTGACCAGCGGCCAGGATGTCCTGAAGCCGCAAAGCTGACCGAAGCTGAATGGCCTCAAACCTGCTGCTCCTGAGCCCATCTTTTCTTTCAATGGAAAAAGCCTTTCGCTGCTCTTATGCGACTGGGCTGGAAGGGCCTTTGACTTATAACATGAAGCAGCCTCCAGAGCCTCTTGGGGCAAGTGATGGTCAAGGAGGCTCTGCCCAATCCCACCCTGCCCTTCCCACTTGTCAGAGGACCAGGAATTTCAGTCTTCCAGCTCCTGGGCTGATCTAGTGACTTGTAACAGGATTTCACTGGACCTCGAAACTTTGAAAGATGGGAAATACTGCCTGGGTCCTGGTCTCATTACAGAACTTACATACAGGATAAGAAGAGGAGTTGGGAATTGACACCTGACATCTTAGCAAAGGTTTCTGTTTGTTTAGGAGGGAAGAGGTAAAAAAGAAGGCAGTGTCTACTACATCCTTTGCCATGTGTGTCAGGAAATCCTCACAAAGAGCCTCTCAGGTAAGGAGTGATGGGAAATGCCTTGGTTTACTCTTAAACTTTGCCCTTGAGGCATTTTCTTTATGGGGGCATGTAAAATGTTGTCCATTCAAGGAAACACTCTAATTCTTATGTAGACTTTGTTTGTTGACAAGGATTTATTGCCATAGCAAGGGTTCTGGAAATGGGTTTAATATGCTGTGGGATTGCTTTTGGAAGTTTGGAAAAGGCAACGGCCCACATTCTATGAAATCGAAATACCAGACCTACTGTGTCAGGTTTTGGAAGAGGGAATAAAAGCCTCCAATATGTGGGCATGTCTGAGTTAGTCTTCTATAAGACCATTTCTTGGAGGTCCTGAAGGACACCCATTTCATTAAAAGAATAAGGAATGCGGAGATGAGGGGAGCGCCAGCAACATGGAGCTTACCAATATGTATCCTTTGCAGGGGGTCCCTGGAGGCCGCAAACAGTTAAGTGTTCTATACTAGCTGAAAGTTTGGTGGTTTGAACCTACTCAAAGGCACCTCAGAAGACAGTCCTGACGATCTGCTTTTAAAGGATCACAGCCTTGAAAACCCTATTGAACACTTCTACTATGCCCACATGGGGTGGTCATGAGTCAGAAAGGACTTGATGACAGCTAACAAGAACAATTCTCTATAGGCTCAGGTTTTAGTGGAGGCTGGGCTGCCTAGTAGCAATGTAAATCATGGTATCCCAGCTGAACAGAGGCCAGGTGGAAGTACTTAACTGTCACAAACAAGTTGTGTGTAGATTACCATAAAGGTCAGTAGCTCAGAGTATTAGTTATCTATTGGTGCATAACAAAATATCCCCAAACTTATCAGGTGTGAGATAAATGGAAAAATATTAAACCCATTCCGATAAATTTGGAACTAGACAAAAATTTTGGTATTACTCAACATAGTTTTTAGGTGAAGGAATGAACTAGAAAATTTAAATAACTAGTACAAGTATTAAAAGATATTTAAAATAATGATGATATAATTACATACCTGCATAAAAGACAAATGCATCAAAATCAATGGTTTCTCTCCAGTATAGAATAAGGGTCTAAAATTGGCAAGGGTGGGAAGGGCAGACCGTTCTCTTTCCCCTACTACTTGACTGTACCACACTGTGTCCAAAAGTGTAAAATATTTAGCAAAACATTGTTTTAACCAGAGCAGCAAAGGACCTCTATGAGGGAAGACAATGTATTAAAGTACATAAAATGAAACCTGAATATATGCAAAAATATGCCATATTTTCAAATGGAACGTCTTGTCAATTAAATGGAGGTCCCTAAAACTAATATATAAGTGGAATGCATTTCTAGCCAGAATATTAAGATAGTTGTTTTGAACTGTATACAGTGATCATATGCTACAAATAGAACAGTAGATAACAAAGAATAGATAACAAGGAATATTCCTGTTGTTACGAGACTTGGAGGCAATTTTTGACTCAAAGCGATCCCATCTGACTGCCCCATAGGGTTTTCTAGGTCGTAATCATTACGGGAGCAGAACACCAGGTCTTTCTCCCTTGGAGCCACCTGGTGGGTCCGACCTGCCAAACTTTCTTTGGATTAGCAGTTGAGCACTTAATCGCTGCAAAACCAGGGCGGTTTTACCAAAGTAAAACATGAAAAAGCAGGATAGTAACAGGTGTCTATCTCTTCGGGTAACAGAACAAATTGATATTACATAGCATAGAAGCTGACAAGTAGACCAATGAAACAGAAAATCTGTTAAGAAGTCACAATAACTTACAAAGGTAGCATTTCAAGAAAATTATATTTATTTAATAAATGGTGCTGACTCAAGTGATTGTTCTGGGGGCCAAACTTGCAAAAATGTGATACACAAATGATAGATTTGGAAAATCATGTGAAATGGAGAGGACAAGGCTTAATAACAATTTCCATTTTACACAGAAGGATAAAAGTTAAGCACTTGAACAATGAGCAGTGAATTCAAACAGTTCATTCAGAGGAAATCCACATGCCCAGTAAACATAGTCCAAGTTAAGAAAATATCAAACTGCCAGTGAAACTGGCACAATTGGAAAATCAGCGCCACCTACGGCTGGCTGGGCTGTGGAGAGAAGGATACCCTGAGACGTGGCTGGAAAGGTGCATTATGGCAGCCTTTAGGGGAAAGACATGGCCATGGCTGTGTACTTTTAACATTCTTTGAATTGGAAATCTCACTTTGTGGAGTCTATTCCACAGAAACAAATCCTATAGTATAGAAAGGATAGTTATTATTAATATGACCAAACTTTGTCCATTGATGGTGGAATGATAGAGAACTTATGGTAAAGCTACATCATCAATAAAACAGGGAGTCCTTAGAATGAAAAAGAGTTGTAGTAGTTGAGTGGGAGAAATCTCTATGAAGTATTATGGAAGTATTACTGAAACAATCAAGGTGCAGAGAAGTGTATATAAAATGAGCACATCTGGGTTAAACAATATCAATTGTTTGAATATGCTTGAATACCTGTTGATGTTTATGTGTGTGTATAAATGATAAGATGAGGATACATGTATGTCTGTGTGTGCTTGTTTAAGCAAGGATAGGAGAGACTACTTACTACATTGTTAACCTGAATTACCTTGGATTCACTTGTGGGAAGGAACAGGGGGAGGAGAATTAGAACATGCAGGAAGAGTGGACTTAAAAAGCATGGATGATAATGCTTCTGTATTAGTAGTGTTATGTATGGACAAATAAATCTGTCTTGAGCAGAGAAAGCCAGAATATTCCTTAGAAGTAAGGATGGCTTTGGACATCTTATCAAGAGGGACCAGTCCCTGGAAAAGGACATCATGCTTAGTAAAGCAGAGGTCCAGGGAAAAAGAGGAAGACCCTCAATGAGATTGATACAGTGGCTGCAACAGTGTGCTCGAATATAGCAACGATTATTAGGATTGCAATGACTGGACCGAGTTTTGTTCTGTGGTGCCTAGGGTCACTGTGAGTCAGAACTGACTTGATAGCTTTTAACAACAACATGTATAAGTCCAGATAAAGTGTACTGAGTTGATACCATCTATTTAAATTATTCATGTAAGTTAAAGACCCCAAAATATAGTGTTAGTGCCATATCTAATGACTTACAGAGAATCAAGGTAGAATGTCAAGTGAAAGAAGGGGCGAGAGCAATGTGGGTAGAGTGAGACGAAGTCTCCATAAAAGCAAACACTCCAGCAGATGTACTTGTGTACCTATAACTGTGTATATGTTTCCCTGCAGAGAAATGTAGGGAAGGACACACATGTGTCTATTAACATTGGATACCTTGTGGGAGTGGGAGCAAATTACATATGAGGGTGGGACCCTGACATAACTTTTTTGTCATACAAATCTGTAATCTCGAAAATGTAATAAAAAACAATTTCAGAACTTTGGAAGTTGATAAACATCATAGATACATGTATATTTTAATGTGTTTCATTAGATATTTTAAATAGGTGAAAATTTTCTATAATGACAGACAAAAGATTTTAATCACTGGAAGGAGAGCACACCACAGACAGCAATAATCAGATCCAGTGCATTTCTTCTTGTTCTTGGAACCAGTGAGCTCTTCTGGTCTCTATAACTGGAAATGACCAAAAATAATTTTGAGAACTCAGTAGAATTAACCCCCAAACACGTTTGCAAGCACATGTCTACAGCTAAATGTAGAAGGCTGGACACGATGTGCGATTCACTAGGTAACTCATGGCGCTCCAGAAAATTCTCTTTCCTGGATGTGCTGGTACCACCTCCTCCCTGCCTTGACCCACTGTATAACCCGCCTTTGTGCATTCGAGGCCCTTTGAGGTCTGAGCCTAGAGCATAAAAGAGGACATCAACTGGGAAGGTAGCTTTTAAGAAGAAAGACGTTGATCAAAAGATTTCAGAAAGCAGCACTTCCCCAGCCAGCCTCTCCCCAGCCTGGGAATGCCAACCCCTCCCACCCTGATACCTCTGAGAATCTCTGATTTTTTGTTTTGGATCCTTAGGAGACTGCAGAATTTACCTGGCCTGAACACCTTGGCTCTTCTCTGCCTGTGACCCTCTCCCTCACAGGAGCTGTCTCTGTCACTCTGAGGCATACACACAGGACAGCCTGTGGATGGAGGTGCCCGTCCTAGAGGCCCTGCCCTCCTTTCCTCTGCCCTCTGTGGTCTCATCTCCCAGAGAGATGGATGCATCCCTGTCATGTCCAGGGCTTCCCCACACCTGGGATTTGATGTTGTGACTGAGACTTGGTCTTTTTTGTCCACTGTTGAGTCTGGGCCTGAATTTGCCTCTTCCCATCCATACCTCTGGTCAAATGTGTTCTCGCTGTTCTCCCCAGGTTCAGAAGTCTCTCCTCTCTTTTGCTTCTTTCATCTCAGACGGCCTTTTTCTTCCAGTTCTTTGACCTCGGGACAGGTCAGATATGACCACAGGAAAAAAAAAAAATTAACAAGATTTATTGACGTGTCAAAAACCAGAATGTACAGCTTTACTTAAAGGAGAAGAAAAAGTTCCAAAGCTCTACCCCTTACCCGAGGACATACTCTACAAGAAATACCCTGCAAGTGCTGGATCAACTCTTATCCAGAAATGGTTAACACCCAGGGGGATTTTTCTACACCACCTCCCAGTTACATTCCCCTAATGAGGCAACAACAGTGCATCCTAATCATAACCCCAAATTCACCCTAGGAGACCAGAAGACATGGCTGAGGTGAATTCATTTTCCTTCACCGGGCCCTCCACTCCTCCTGCCAAGCCCTACCTCTTTCTCTGCCTGTATGCTGCTGGGAAGGGACCCAGAGTCCTTGGTTTAGGGCTTTATGCCCACTGCTCACCTGCAGGCGGGTTTCCTGACACCCTGCCATCTCTCTGATTCCTTCTCCTCCAAAGAACTCAGTGATACCCCCTTCACCATCACACCTCAGCAGGGTCCCCCTTAGCCTCCCAAGTCCCACTGAAATCCCATTTCCCTTTCCCTACTTATGCTGTGCTCATCCTTAGGGTCCCAAGACCTCACCATCAAGATGAGGCCCGTCCTGTCCTCTCATGGGCCAGGGGAGCCTCTGAGGGGACCTGGTGTCTGCGGTCAGCTATGTGGGGCTTCTTCCATCCAGATCCCCCTTAGGGCTGGAGCTCTTTGTGCCCTTGGGGTGGAAGGGTGGTGGTCACAGGGGAAGGAGGGTAGGATCTTCCAGGGAAGCTGGGTTAAACGAACCTGAATGGAGGTCTCTCCTGAAGGGCCCGGGTTTCCATCCCAAAGGCCCTGCTCCTCCTAGTCCCAGGGTGCTAGCAGGTCTTTAGGCGCTTCCTCCTCTGGCCTTGGTGTTGTGCCTTCTGCGGCCTGGCCTGCCTCTGCAGCCTGTCCAGCTGGTGCCTCAGCCTCTTCAGTTCTTCTCTCTGCTTCTCCAGCTGCTCCTCCAGGCGCCTGCAGACCGCTCTCTTCTCCCTCACCTCCCTCTTCTTGGCGGCCATCAGGCAACGCCTGGCCAGCTGGTGTCAGCGTTGGGGCCTGCACTGGACTGAGCTTGGCAGCCGCCTCTCCAGCAGCTCTTCAACGAAGACCTGACAGCTGAAGCCCTGGCTCACAGCATGCACCGCGTGTGCAACCAGAGCCTCCCGGGACTCGAACACGTGACAGCAGGCCACGCAGCGGAAGCCGTGCTCACGGGTCACCAGCCACTCTGGGGTGGCTGCGCGGGGGCTCTCCCCATGCTCCTCGGTCAGTGGGCTCCTGGGTACAGGTCTGGGGCCCCTCCTGCCAGGGCTCCAGGTTGCTGACCAGGGACTCAGTGTTGCCCAGTCTGGTGGCAGAGCCGATGGCCTCAAAGACCTGGGGCATCTTTCCCACGGGGGCAAAGGAGGTTTTGGTCTGCCAGGCGACCGCCACCCCCTTGACTGTGCGCACCTGGGTGAAATATGCGCACCTGACCCATGGCTTTCCTGGGGCAGCCCCGTAGCTGGAGGAGTGAGAGGTCTGCTCGGTGGAAGATAAAGGAGAAGGGTTCTCGGATTGTTTTGGAATCTTCCTGGGCCTGGAGCTTTGACTTTTTGTTTGGGATGTTGTTGACTCTTGGGCATTTTCCTCTTGGATAGACACCTCTGAGAATAGAGAGTAGATTTAGTTGAGCTCTTAGGGTCCTTATCCTCACCTGTGAGCCCAAAGCTTTGGTCATAGGGACCCCTGGAGGCCTCTCCATCACCACATCCTCCACCTCTGCAGACCCCATGCTTTCTTTCTTCTTCCCCAGAGACCCACCACCTTTTGGGGGCACTGCTGTGGAAGACAAAATCTCCATTGTAAAGTGGGACTGTTTATGGTAGTTCATTTTTTAAGAAGTTGTTTTTCTTTAATTCCACATTTATTGAATTCCAATGAATTTGTTCCTTTGGAACTTAGAAATGACCTCATTCCCCTGAAACTTCATAATAAATGTGTGACGTCATTGAAAGAAGTTTTCTATAAGGGTGATATTCTTAGTAAATTTGGGGTGTAAGCACTCAAACGAGAGCAATGCTCACCTCTTTTCAACCTCTTTTACTGAAAGGCTGTTTTACGGAGAAGTTATACTTAAAGAGAATAATGCGTATATTTAGTTAAGACTCTTACATGTATACCTCTTTCTTGTACCCTTCTTAACCAAGCTACAGTAGGGGATTAAAATTGCTTTTCTCGGAATAGAAGCCCTTGCCCTTATTAGAGGAACTCCTTCAGCGTGAGGCAGAAAGAGATGTCCGTATCTGAGAACCTGATGCCAGAAACCTCAGATAGACAGCACACAACCACCTTGACTGGTTGTGTCTGGGTGGGTTGCCTATGTCAACCTAAAGGTCTGTGTATGTTTGTGAATATGTGGGAAGGACTGTAGACTTCAGGATCCAGAAAGAGATAGAGCTAGGTCGTGTGTGTTGGATGGAGGGAAAGCTCCAGAGACAAGATCCAGAGACGGAACCTGCCAGTAGTGTGTTAGAGGGATACAGAGACCAAGGAGGGAGCAGAAAGCAGGGCTCAGCCACTGAAAGGCAGAATGGGGCAGCAACAGAAAAGACAAAGGAGGTACACTAGTTGGAGAAAGGATGGAGAACTGGGAATGATAGCAGAAACTGAGGTTAGCTATAGTTGGAATTTGAAAATTCTTGCTAGGCTTTGAAAACATCATGCTGATTGAAGAAAGTTAGTCACAAAAGAACAACTACTGTATGATCTTACTTATATGAAATAAGCAAGTACATAGAAACCAAAGATTATTGGGGGTTGCCAGCTGTGACAGGGAGGTGGGAAGGGCCTGAAATCTTTCACTGTCTCATCTCATGCTCTCATTCTTAATCTCTTTATACTCTCTATACTTTTTCTTTTTAAATTTATAACATTTCTATTACTTAATCATCATATAACTTGAGTTTTAAATACAAAAAAAAAAATTCAAAAAAAGAGAAATGAGTAAGAGAACGTGCCACTGTGCAATACTTTGTGTCAGCCAGGCATCAGGGAACCAGAGTGACAGAATGCACTTCTTCTTTGCGGAAAGCTTGAGCAGAGTCACAGCAGCTACAATGACCATGTCATATAGATGCTCCAGTAAAAGTTCTGGTTAACTAGAACTTTGGAAATTGGGTGAGTGGGTAGAAAGGAATGCATTGCAGAGAAACTGAAGATATATATGTATATATATATATATATGAATTAAAATAACTTTGTGTAGCTAGTAATTGGCAATGATAATTCATCGTGGATTTCTGAGCAGAAGATCCAGGTAATGATACCTGACTTCGAGAAAGCTTGCTTTGGCATTATTGTGCACAGAACACCCAAGGAAGAAATACAGCTCCTCGACGGGAGCAGATGCACTGCTTTAGCAAATCTTAGGATATAAATTTAGAAGAAAAGCATCATCTCCCGAAGGTCATAAAAGTTGTTTATGAGTCTATACTAGATTTTCTTTTCTTTTTTTTTATTGTGCTTTAAGTGAAAAGTTACAATCCAAGTCAGTTTCTCATACAAAAATTTATGTACACATTATTATGTGACCCTAGCTGCTCTCACTACAATGTGACAGCACACTCCTTCTCTCCGCCTGTGTTCCCTGTGTCCATTCAACCAGCTCCTGTTCTCCTCTCCCTCCTCACCTTGACTCCAGGTAGGAGCTGTCCATATAGTTTCATGTGTCTACTTAAGCTACGAATCACACTCCTCACCAGTATCATTTTATGTCCTATAGTCTAATCTTTGTCTGAAGAGTTGGTTTCAAGAATGGGTTTTAGTTTTGGCTGACAGACAGTCTGGGGGTCATGACCTCTGGGGTACCTCCATCTCAGACCATTATGTCTGGTCTTTTTACTGGAATTTGAGGTCTGCATCCCACTTTTCTCCTGCTTCATCAGGGATTCTCTGCCATGTTCCCTTTCAGTGCAGTAATTGGTGGTAGCCAGGCACCATCTGGTTCTTCTGGTCTCAGGCTGATGGAATCTCTGCTTTATGTAGCCCTTTCTTTCTCTTGGGCTAATATTTTCCTTGTGTCTTTGGTGTTTTTCATTCTCCTTTGCTCCAGATGGGTTGAGAGCAATTGATGCATCTCACATGGCAGTTTGCTAGCTTTTAAGACCCCAGACACCACTCAACAAAGTGAGATGCACAACGTTTTCTTAATATGCTTTGTTATGCCAATTGACCTAGATGTTTACTGAAACCATGGTCCCCAGACCTCCGCCCTGCTACTCTGTCCCTCAAAATGTTTGGTTGTATCCTGGAAACTTCTTAGCTTTTGGATAAGTCCTGTTGTGCTGACTTCCCCTGCATTGTGTGTTGTCCTTCCCTTCACCTAAAATAATTCTATCTACTATCTAATTAGTGAAAACCCTCTCCATCCCTTCCCACACTGGCATCCATCGGAGAGTGTTTTCTACTGTGTTTAAATCTTTCCTTGAGTTCTTATAAAAATGGTCTCATACAATATTTGTCCGTCTGTGACTAATTTCCCTCAGTATAAAGCCTTCCAGATTCCTCCATGTTATGAGATGTTTCATGGATTCATCGTTGTTCTTTATCACTGTGTAATATTCCATTATGTGAATATACCATAGTCTGTTTGTCCACTCATCTGTTGACGGGCATCTTGGTTGTTTCCATCTTTTTGCTTTTGTAAACAGTGCTGCAATGAATATAGCTGTGCACTAATCACTGAAAAGAGCATTTCAAGATCTATCCATAAGTACAACACTGCCAGTGATAGCATAATATTCATACGCCTACAAGGAATACCAGTTAATACAATCTATTCAAATTTTCACACCAACCACTAAGGACAAAGATGAAGAAATTGAAGATTTTTACCATCTTCTACAGTCTGAAATTAATCGAATGTGCAATCAGGATGCATTGATAACTACTGGTTATTGGAATGAGAAATTGGAAACAAAGAAGGATCAGTAGTTGAAAATATGGCCTTGGTGATAGAAATGATACCAGAGATCACATGATAGAATTTTGCAAGACAAACGACTTCTTCATTGCAAATAACTTTTTCCACAACATAAACAGCAAGTATTTTTTTTTTTTTTTTTTTATAAGTGTGGGCCTCACCGGATGGAATATACAGGAATCAAACTGACTACCTGTGTGGAAAGAGATGATGGAAAAGCTCAATACCATCAGTCAGAACATGGCCGGGACCAACTACAGAACAGTCAACTACACATATGCAAGTTCCAGTTGAAGCCGAAGAAAATCAGAACAAGTGTATGAGAGCCAAAGTATGACCTTGAGTATATCCCACCTGAATTTAGAGACCATCTCAAGAATAGATTTGACATGTTGAACACTAATGACCAAAGACCAGATGAGTAGTGGAGTGACATCAAGGACATCAGACATACAAAGAAAACAAGAGGTCATTAAAAGGGGAAGAAAGAAAAGATCAAAATGGATGTCATAAGATTTATGACTCTGAAATGTGCTCTTGAACATATAGTAGCTAAAAAGAACAGAAGAAATGATGAAGTAAAAGAGTTAAACAGAAGATTTCAAAGAGCAGCTATGGAAGACAAAGCAAAGTATTATAATGACATATACAAAGATCTGGAGTTAGAAATCGAAAGGGAAGAATACCCTCAGCATTTCTCAAGCTGAAAGAGCCAAAGAAAAAATTCAAGCCTCAAGTTGCAATAGTGAAGCATTCTACAGAGAAAATATTGAACAACTCAGAATGTAGCAAAAGAAGATGGAAGGAATACACTGAGTCACTACACCAAAAAGAATTGGTAGATGTTCAACCATTTCAGGAGGCAGCATATGATCAGGAAGCAATGGTATTGAAGGAAGAGGTCCAAGCAGTACTGAAGGCATTAGAGAAAAACAAGGCTCCAGGAATTGATGGAATACTAATAGAGATGTTTCAACAAACAAATGCAATACTGGAAGTGCTCATATGTCTATGCCAAGAAATTTGGAATACAGCTACCTGGCCAACTGACTGGAAGAGATCCATACGTATGCCTATTCCAAAACAACCAAATGTAGAAATTATCATCAATATCACATGCAAGTGAATTTTTGCTGAAGATCATTCAACAGTGGCTGCAGCAGTGCATTGACAGAAACTGTCGGAAATTCAAGCTGGATTCGAGAGGATGTGGGAATAGGTATGTCATTGTTGATGTCAGATGGATCCTGGCTGAAAGCAGAGAATATCAGAAAGATGTTTACCTGTGTTCTATTGACTATGCAAAGGAATTTGACTCTGTGAATTATAACAAATTATGGATAACATCACAAAAAACGGGAATTCCAGAACACTTAATTGTGCTCATGGGGAACCTCTGCATAGATCAAGAGGCAGTCATTCAAACAGAACAATGGGCTACTTCATGGTTTAAAGTCAGGAAAGGTGTGCATCATCCTTTCACTATAATTATTCAATCTGTATGCAGTCCACATAGTCCAACAAACTGAACTATATGAAGAACAGAGCATCATGATTGGAAGAAGACTCATTAACATCCTATGATATGCGGATGGCACAGCCTTGCTTGCTGAACGTGAACAGGACTTGAAGCACTTCTGAGAAAGACCGAAGACGGTAAAGACTTAGGTATGAATTACACCTCAACATAAAGAAAACAAAAATTCTCATCAGTGGAGCAATAAGCAACATCATGACAAATGGAGAAAAGATTGAAATTGTCAAGGATTTCATTTTACTTGGATCCACAATCAACACCCATGGAAACATCAGTCAAGAAATTAAATGATGCATTGCATTGGGAAAATCTGCTGCAAAAGAAATTTTTAAAGCATTAAAAAGCAAAGATGTCACCTTGAAGACTAAAGTGTCCCTGATCCAAACCACGGTGTTTTCAATTGCCTCATATGCACGTGAAAGCTGGACAATGAGTAAGGAAGACCTAAGAAGACACAGGACCTGGCAGTGTTTCATTCTGTTGTACATAGTGCCACTATGACTTGGAACTGACTTGAGGGAACTAACAACAACAACAATGCAAGGCAATACATGTCATGATGATATGTAATTTATTTCAAACTTGGAAGCCATTGGAGGATATTCCTTTACATAATATGTACACCCTGACTTACTAAGGAGACAACATGGGTGTTTCTTTGTAAGCAAAATCTCCTAAGAACAGATACTTTTGAATTGGGAGCAATACTTTAATTGGAGTTCATTAGGAGGCTCTGAGAAGCCATTTTTCTGTGATAGTGTATATGTCTTCTTCTATCATTCATTTCTTTTAGAATAACTCACTGTTGAATGAGAATATGTTAGAGTCAGGACATATGACGAAATATAAACACAAGAATTTGCTAAAATGAATAAATTTTTAACACTAAAACAATTTCATCTGGGAATAAAAATTCTTTTGTATATATTGTTGATCCTCTACTATATACAGAGAATTTCTATTTTAATAACTTTCTTTTCTTTCTTCCTACCTTCCTTCCGTCCTTCCTCTCTCTCTCTTTCTCTTCCTCCCTCCCTCCCTTCCTTTACTTCTTTCCTTTCTCTCTCTCTTTCTGTTCTATGTCATTAAAAAGTGTACCACCCTTTAGATTCACCAGTTCCAAATAGTTGAGAGATAATATAGGGTAGCTGTGAGTTGGAATCAACTCCATGGCAATGGGTTTGGTTTACAGGGTATGTATTTTAAAAGGTTTTATATACATATATAATTAAGCTGGACATTTAGGGAAAACTACTTAAAATCTCCTCATATCAATTTTATCATCTATAAAATGTCAGTGGTGATACCAACCTTAAGAGGTTGTGTGAAGTATAAACTACAATTTAATCCTGACACAAATCCTGAAATATTTTAGGTGTCACCCAGCGAAGGTGGTGAATAAAAGTTTTACCTTCCATGTATGGTCATGGTCCAGATTTAAGGCTTGTTTCTCCCACTTTTGTTTCTTCTCTGAAATTATCATCAGAATTTTTTCTTCTTTTCCTTTCTTTTTGTGTATAATGTAATAAATGCTAATACCCATATCACAAAATTATGGGGGAAAATTAAAAATAAAGACAGGTGAAAAAGTTTTGTAAATAGACTACAAATAAATATTTATTTCTCTTTCAATGGATAAAATAAAAATAAAAGGGACAAAAAAAAACCTATTTGGATTTCTTTTTACAGAAGAAAAAACATCCTCTTCTATTTAGACCTGGGGAAAATGCTGAAAGCTGCTTCCGGGTCAGGCACACAGCCCTTGAAATGAGTTCACAGGACAGGATACTAGCACATAAACAGGGAGACATGGATAAAAAACAATATGTTCCATTGGCAGTCATAAGACATGGCATCAAATAACTGATCTGATGTGGCATTCATTATTTCTGTATTGTGCTGTTTCCCCCACTTCTTTAATTTAGGAAAATATTAGCTACCTCGTGGGCAAAATCATTTTAAAAACGTGATTGTAAATATGACGTACTTATATTCACAAAACGTGGAGGAATTCTATCCCTTCAAAAATATAGGAAGAAACATTTGGGGAACTAGTGACTGAAAACAATGAAATATATCAATCCTTAGATTAGGGAAGGCAAAGATGTCCCAAGAGGGCAAAGTAAAAATAAATCTGAATCAAGATATAATGTAGTGAAACTTCAGTACATGAATACAATAAAAAATCTTAAAAAGAATCAGAGAGTAAAGAAAGACATATATAGTTATATATATAAAATAAATAAACAAAATAAGACTAATAGTTTATTTCTTAAAAAAAAAGATGGAGTTTTTTAGATGAAACAGATCATCCAACAGTTTTAAGTTCAAACCTTTATTTAACAGAAGAAACGAGAAAATAATATCTGCTATTAACACTTCTATTCATAATTATATTTCAGATTTAAACACCTCCCCCCCAAAATTATAATGATTGTGAATTGATATAAAAATTATTATTGAAGGTTATACAATAGTCTAAACAGAAAACCTAATAGAAATTAAATGCAATTGATGAATTGTAACAGAAAGCTTAGCAATGATTTTAGATGAATTTTCAAAACCATTTAAACAAAAGCTTTATAAGATTTATTTTAAAAGATACAAGTTACAGAAGAACAAAACCGCACACACTCCTCAAAGTAGAGTTGACCTCAATGACATGCATGGAATCAAGCTTTCGAGACCTGCATTTGCTGATGTGGCATGACACAAAAGGAGAAGAAACGGCTGCAAACATCCATTAATAATAGAAACATAGAATGTATGAAGTATGAATCTAGGAAAATTAGAAATCATTAAAAAATGAAATGGAACACATAAACATCAATATCTTAGGCATTAGTGAGATGAAATGGACTGATATTCACCATTTTGAATTGGACAATCATATGGACTTTTTTTTTTATGGATGACTGTGCCAAATCGAACAGAGTTCATCATCAAAAAGAACATTTCAAGATCTATCCTGAAGTACAGTGCTGTCAGTGATAGGATAATATCCATATGCCTACAAGGAAGACCAGTGTCTTAGTCATATAGTGATGCTATAACAGAAATACCACAAATGGGTGGCTTTAACAAAGAGAAATTTATTTTCTCACAGTCTAGTAGGCTAGAATTCAAAATTCAGGGTGTCAGCTCCAGAGGGAACTTTCTCTGTCAGCTCGATGGGAAGGTCTCCATCATCAATCTTCTCCTGGTCAAGGGGCTTCTCAGGTGCAGGGACCCTGGGTCCAAAGGACATGCTCTGCTACTGGGGATGCTTTCTTGGTGTTATGAGGTCCTCATATCTCTCTGCTTGCTTATCTCTTTTATACCTCAAAAGGTATTAGCTTAAGACACTATCTAATCTTATAGATCTCATCAACATAACTGCGACTAATCCATCTCATCACATCATTGTGATAGGATTTACACCACATAGGGAAATCACATTAGATGACTAAATGGTAGACAATCATACAATACCGGGAATCATGGCCTACCCAAGTTGACAGATATTTTTTAGGGACACATTTCAATCCATGACAAGCAGTTAATATGACTATTATTCAAATTTATGCACCAACTGCTAATGCCAAAGATGAAGAAACTGAAGATTTTTACCAACTTCTGCAGTCTGAAATTGATCAGACATGCAATCAAGATGCATTGATAATTACTGATGATTGCAATGTGAAAGCTGGAAACAAAGAAGAAGGAACAGTAGTTGGAAAATCTGGCTTTGGAGACAGCATGATAGAATTTTGCAAGACCAGTGACTTCTTCATTGCGAATACCTTTTTTCAACAACTTAAATGGTGAGTATACACATGGGCTTCACCAGATGGAATATACAGGAATCAAATGTCTACATCTGTGGAAAGAGACAATGGAAAAGCTCAATATCATCAGTCAGAACAAGACCAGGGGCTGACTGTGGAACAGACCATCAATTTCTCATATGCAAGTCTACGAGAGCCAAAGTACAACCTTGATTATATCTCACCTGAATTTAGAGACTATCTCAAAAATAGATTTGATGAATTGAAGGCTAATGCTTGAAGGCCAGATGAGTTGTGGAATGACATCAAGGACATCATACTTGAAGAAAGTAAGAGGTCATTGCTCTGACAGGGATCACAATAGAGGGTCTGAGAGCTGGAGAAAAAATGTAGAACAAAATTATAACTCACAAAAAAGACCAGATTACTCGCCTGACAGAGACTGGAGAAATGCTGAGTATGTCCCCTGGACACACTTTTAGCTCAGTAATGAAGTCACTCCTGAGGTTCACCCTTCAGACAAAGATTAGACAGACCCATAAAGCAAAACTAAAGGGGCACACCAGCCCAGGGGCAAGGGCTAGAAGGCAGGAGGGGACAGAAAAGCTGGTCATAGGGAACCCAGGGTCAAGAAGGGGAGAGTGTTGACATATTGTGGGGTTGGTAATTAGTGTCACAAAACAATATGTGTACTAATTGTTTAATGGGAACCTAGTTTGTTCTGTAAACCTTCATCTAAAGTATGACAATAAAGATATAAAATAAAATATATATGTATATCCGTCAGAAAAAAAAGAAAGCAAGAAGTCATTAAAAAGACAGGAAAGAAAAAAAGAAGACCAAAATGGATGTCAGAAAAGACTCTGAAATTTGCTCTTGAATGTACAGTAGCTAAAGCAAAAAGAAAATGATGAAGTAAAAGAGATGAACAGAAAATTTCAAAGGGCACCTCAAGAAGACAAAGTAAAATATTATCATGAAATGTGCAAAGACCAGGAGTTAGAAAATCAAAAGGGAAGCACATGCTCGGCATTTCTCAAACTGAAAGAACTGAAGAAAAAATTCAAGCCTTGTGTTGCAATATTGAAGGATTCTACAGGGAAAATATTAAATGATGCAGAGAGCATCAAAAGAAGATAGAGAGAGGTGGAGTCAAGATTGCACAGTAGTCAGACACTTCCAGTGATTCCTCTTACAACAAAAACCAAAGAAAAAAAAAAAAGACCTGAAAAAACAAGTGGAACAATTTTATACATGACAAGATAAGGGCCCTGAACATCAAAGGAAAAGTTAGGAAATCGGACTGAGTGGCTGGGGGAGGGAGACACGGTTCAGAAGTGGCGAGCAGTTGCCAGACCTGACTTGGTGAGAAATGGCACCCCTTGGACACAGTCCCCTGGAGGGACAGTGGCAGGGCTGACAGTAGCAGTCAGGATGCAGTCTCCTCAGGGGGAGACAGCAAGTCTCACAGCCTACTCACAACTCTGGAACCAGAGAAGAACAGTGTTGTTGGCAAAAGCTAAGTACTTGCATTCATTTTACTGTGCGCTCAGCCCCCAAGACGGCTTCAGTAGCTGTAGATTTCCCTGCACCTGAGATAGGTGTTGCTGTGCAGCCTGAGCCGTTCTCCCGACCTTGGAGAAGGAATAAATTCACAATTGGGGGAAAAGATAATCTGCCAGCTCCACTAAGCTGGGAAGCTCAGGACAGAAGAAGCTCCTTTCCAGGCACAGATGGTCCACGGACTTTGAATACCTCTCACCCCTGCATGGACCTGTGTAGGCCCATTTCGGGAGATTAGGCCCTTGTTACTGCAATGGTGTATGTGCTGGGTATCCAACTTCAACTGTGTCACCTTGCGGTGGAGAGGTGCGTTTTTGATGTTTGACACTGCTCTGCCTATTAAACAGGGTCCTTACCTCCCTACACTGGGGGCCTAAGAACTGGTGGCTCCGCGCACATCATCTAGACACCCACGACAGGGGTCCAAGGATAACAGGTGCCTCCCAGTCCTTACAAACAAAAGCATAGGGTGCCTGTGGTCTGACTGCAGAACCCACCTACCTGTGCACTATAGAAAACAGGGGTGCACTTTCCTCACAGACACTTGGGAGATGGTTGTCAGCCCCCTGCCTTTGTTCGGAGTGTGACCCCCTGCTGCAACCAGATACCTGTGTCTACAACAATAACCCCTCCCCATCTAGACTATAGGACTTGATGACCTACAATTGATGACCAGCTACCTAGACACCTGAGCTGAATTATACAAGAAAAGTGAATGGACTCCTAGGCTCATATACCTGGTAACAGCTCTAGCCATGTGGTGACAGGATGTTAAATCTTGAAAGTTGCAAATGATCAAGCGAGCTCACTCAAGCAGCCTATTTGGGCATATCAAAACAAAACAAAGCAAAAAGCTAGGATACAGTAGGCAAAAGTAAAAAAATAAAATAAAATAACTTATAGATGGCTCAGAGACAGCAGTCAATATCAAATCACATGAAGAAGCAGACCATGATCACTTCAACAATCTCTCAATGCAAAGAATCAAGGAATCGTCCAGATGAAGGTGTTTTCCTGGAATTACCAGATGTAGAATACAAAAGGTTAATATACAGAACTTTCAAGAGATCAGGGAGATCAGGCAAAATGCAGAACAAGCCAAAGAACACACAGATAAAGTAGCTGAAGAAATTAAAAAGGTTACTCAAGAACATAAAGAAAAATTTAATAGGCTGCAACAATCCATAGAAAGAAAGCAATCAGGAATTTAGAAGATTAACAATAAAATTACAGAATTAGACAACTCAGTAGACAGAGGAATGGTATTGAGGAAATGGAAAGCAGAATTGATGAGATTGAAGATAAATAACGTGGCACCAATATATTTGAAGAAAAATCAGATAAAATTATTTTTAAAAAACATGAAGAGATCCTAAGAATCATGTGGGACTCTATCAAGAGAAATAACCTATGATTGAAGTATCAGATTAGGGAGGGATAACAGAAAAAACAGAGAGAATTGTTGAAGATTTGTTGGCAGAAAACTTCCTTGATACCATGAAAGATGAGCAGCAGATATCTATCCAAAATGCTCATTGAACCCCACATAAGGTAGATCTCAAAAGAAAGTCACCCAGACATATTATAAACAAACTTGCCAAAAACCAAAGACAAAGAGAGAATTTTAAGAGCGGCTAAGAATAAATGAAAAGTCACCTACAAAGGAGACTCAATAAGAATAAGCTCAGCCTACTTGAGAGAAACCATGCAGGGAAGAAGGCAATGGGATGACTTATATAAAGTGATGAAGGAAAAAAATTGCCAGCCAAGAATCATATACACAACAAAACTGTCTCTCAAATATGAAGGTGAAATTAGGACATTTCCAGATAAACAGAAGATTAGGGAATTTGTAAAAAAAAAAAAAAAAAAAAACCTACAAGAAATACTAAAGAGGGTTTTCTGGTTAGAAAATCAACAATATCAGATATCAACCCAAGACTAGAATGCAGGACAGAGCAACCAGATATCAACCCAGGTGGGGAAATTACAAAAATAAATCAAGATAAAAAAATGCTCAGAACAGGGAAACAGTGATGTTATTATGTAAACGATGACAATACTAAAATAATAAAGAGGGACTGAAAAATGTAGTCATAGATCTTTCATACAGAGAGATAGTCAAGGGGATAGAAAGAAATAAAAGTTTGGTTTAAGCTTAGAAAAATAATGGCAAATATTAAGGGAACCAAAAAGGAGACTAACAATGCTACACATCGAAATGAAATACAAGAAAAACAACTCAGAAAAAAAAAAAATCAACAATGAATAAGAGGAAAAGACAATATACAAAGAAAAACTACTCAGTACAAAAAATTAAGCAGAAAAACGAAACTCGACAACATACAAAAAAAGATATGAAAATGACAGCACAAAACTCATAACTACCATAATTATGCTGAATGTAAAGGGACTAAATGCACCAATAGAGACAGAGAGTGAAAGAATGGATTAAAAAACACGATCCATCTGCATACTGCCTACAAGAGACACTCCTTAAAGACACAAACAAACTAAAACTCAAAGGATGGAAAAAATATATATCAAGCAAACAACAATCAAAAAAGAGCAAGAGTGGCAATATTAATTTCTGACAAAATAGACTTTAAAGTTAAATTCACCAAAAAGGATAAGGAAGGACACTATATAATGCTTAAACAGACAATATACCAGGAGGATATCACCATATTAAATATTTACACACCCAATGACAGGGCTTCAAGATACATAAAACAAACTCTAACAGCATTGTAAAGTGAGATAGACAGCTCCAAAAAAATATTAGGTGACTTCAACATACCACTTTGGTGAAGAACAGAACATTCAGAAAGAAGCTCAGTAAAGACACTGAAGATCTAAATGCCACAATCAACCAACTTGATTTCACATACATATACAGAACACTCCACCCTAACAGCAGCCAAGTATACTTTCTTTTCCAATGCATATGGAACATTCTCTGGGAGACACCACATATTAGGCCATAAAGCACACCTTAACAGAATCCAAAACATCAAAATATTGCAAAGCATCTTCTCTGACCATGAAGCTATAAAAGTAGATATCGAAAACAAAACAAAACAAAAAAAGCAGGGAAAAGAAACACTCAGAAACTGAGCAATACCTTGCTCAAAAACGACTGGGTTATAGAAGACATTAAGGATGGAATAAAGAAATTCACAGTATCCAATGAGAATGAAAACACTTCCTACCAGAACCTTTGAGACACAGGTAAAGCAGTGCTCAGAGGTCAATTTATAGCAATACATGCACACATCCAAAAAGAAGAAAGGGCCAAAATCAAAGAATTATCCCTACAACTTGAACAAATAGAAAGAGAGCAACAAAAGAAACCCTCAGGCATCAGAAGAAATTAAATAATAAAAAGTAGAGCAGAATTAAATGCAATAGAGATCAGAAAAAAAAATTGAAAGAGTTAACAAGACCAAAAGCTGGTTCTTTGAAAAAATTAACAAAATTGCTAAAACATTGGCCAAATGGACAAAAGAAAAACAGGAGAAGAAGCAAATCTAACATCACAACAGACCCAACTGAAATTAAAAGAATCATATCAGATTAGTATGAAAAATCATACTCTAACAGCTTTGACAACCTAGAAGAAATGGATAAATTTCTAGAAACACATTGCCTACCTAAACTAACAGAAACATAGGTAGAAAATTAAATAAACCCATAACAGAAGGAGAGGTTGAAAAAGGTAATTAAAAAACTTAAAAATCTCCCAACAACAACAACAAAAAAGCCCTGGCCCTGACAGCTTCCCTGGTGAGTTCTACCAAACTTTCAGGGAAGAGTTAACACTACTACTACTACTAGTGAAGGTATTTTAGAGCATTGAAAAAGATGGAATACTCCCAAACTCATTCTATGAAGCCAGCATATCCCTGATACCAAAACCAGGTAAAGACACCACACACACAAAAATATTACAGACCTATATTCCTCACGAACTTAGATGCAAAAATCCTCAACAAAATTCTACACAATAGAATTCAATAACATATCAAAAAACTAATGCACCATGACCACGTGGGATTCATACTAGGTATTTTTATGCAGGAATGGTTCAACATTAGAAGAACAATCAAAGTAATCCACCATATAGGTAAAACAAAGGACAAGAACCACATGATCTTATCAATTGATGCAGAAAAGGCATTTGACAAAGTCCAACACCCATTCATGATAAAAACTCTCAGAAAATAGGAATAGAAGTAAAATTCCTCAACACAATAAAGGGCATTTATATAAAGCCAACAGCCAACATCACCCTTAATGGAGAGAGTCTGAAAGCATTCCCTTGAGATCGGGAACCAGACAAGGATGCCCTTTATCACGACTCTTGTTCAACAGTGTGCTGGAGGTCCTAGCCAGAGCAATTAGGTCAGATAAAGAAATAAAAGGCATCCAGATTGGTAATCAAGAAGTAAAAGTATCTCTATTTGCAGATGACATGATCTTATACAGAGAAAACCCTAAAGAATCCTCAAGAAAACTACTGAAACTAATAGAAGAGTTCAGCAGAGTATCAGGATACAAGATAAACCTACAAAAATCAGTTGGATTCCTCTACACCAACAAAAAGAACATCAAAGAGGAAATCACCAAATCAATGCCATTTACGGTAGCCCCCAAGAAGATAAAATACTAGGAATAATTGTAACCAGAGACATAAAAGACCTAAAGAAAGAAAACTACAAGACACTACTAAAAGAAACCAAAAGAGACTTATGTAAGTGGACAAGCATACCTTGATCACAGACAGGAACACTGAACATTGTAAAAATATCTCTTCTACTGAAAGCGATCTATAGATATGCTGCAATTCCAATCCAAATTCCAAGGGCATTTTTTAATGTGATGGAGAAACAAATCACCAACTTCATATGGAAGGGAAAGAGGCCCCAGAAAAATAAAGCATTACTGAAAAAGAAGAACAAAGTGGGAGGCATCACGTTACCTAATTTTAGAACTTATTATACCAGCATAGTAGTCAAAACAGCCTGGTACTGGTACAGCAGCAGACACATAGACCAATGGAAGAGAATTGAGAAATCAGACATAAATCCATTCACTTATTAGCTGATATTTGATAAAGGCTCAAAGTCAGTTAAATGGGGGAAAGATAGCCTCTTTAACAAATGGTGCTGGCATAACTGGATATCCCTCCACAAAAAAATGAAACAAGATCCATACCTCACACCATGCACAAAAACTAACTGAAAATGGATCAAGGACCTAAATATGAAATCTAAAATGATAAAAATCATGAAAGAAAAAACAGGGACAACACTAGGAGCCCAATACATAGCATAAACAGTACAAAAAACATTGCTAGAGAAAAGAGAACTCCTAAAAATCAAACACTTACGCTTATCCCAAGCCTTCACCAGAAGAGTAAACTGATTGTCTACAGACTGGGAAACAGTTTTTAGCTATAACATTTCCGATCAGCCTCTGATCTCTAAAATCTACATGATATTGCAAAAACTCAATAACAAAAAGACAAATAATCCATTTTAAAAATGGGCAAAGGATAGGAACAGGCACTTCAACGAAGAAGACATTCAGGCAGGTAACAGATACATGAGGAAATGCTCACAATCATTAGCCATTAGAGAAATGTAAATCAAAACTACAATGAGATACCATCTCACTCCAGCAAGGCTGCCATTAATGCCAAATCACAAAATAATAAATGTTGGAGAGGTTGTAGAGAGACTGGAACACTTATCCACTGCTGGTGGGAATTTAAAATGGTGCAGCCACTTTGGAAATCAATCTGGCACTTCCTTAAAAAGGTAGAAATACAACTACAATAGGATATGGCAATCCCACTCCTTGGAATATATCTTAGAGAAATAAGAGCCTTTATATGAACAGATATATGCACAACCATGTTCATTGCAGCACTGTTTACAATAGCAGAAAGATGGAAGTAACCAAGGTGCTCACCAACAGATGAATGGATAAATAAATTGTGGTGCATTCACACGATGGAATACTTCACACAGATCAAGAACAATGATGAATCCGTGAAATATTTCATAGCTTGGAGGAATCTGGAGGGCATTATGCTGAGTGAAATTAGTCAGTTGCAAAAGGACAAATATTGTATGAGACCACTATTATAAGAACTCAAGAAATAGTTTAAACAGAGAAGAAAATATTCTTTGATGGTTATGAGGTTGGGGAGAAAGGAAGGGAGAAGGATATTCGCAAATTTAGATAGTAGACAAGAACTATTTTAGGTGAAGGGAAAGACAACATACATAACTGGACTAAATGAAAAGCAGTTTCCTGAATAAACCAAATGCTCCAAAGGCCAGAGTAGCCGGGGCAGCAGTTGGGGGACCATGTTTTCAGGGGACATCTAGGTCAATTGACATAATAAAATCTATTAAGAAAATATTCTGCATCCCACTTTGGTGAGTGGCATCTGCAGTCTTAAAAACACTATCGAGCAGCCATCTAAGATGCATCCATTGGTCTCAACCCACCTGGAGCAAAGGAGAATGAAGAACACCAAAGATACAAGGTAATTATGAGTCCAAAAGACAGAAATGGCCACATAAATCCAAGACTACATCAGCCTGAGACCAGAAGAACTAGATGGTGCCCGACTACAACCGAAGACTGCCCCAACAGGGAACGAAACAGAGCATCCCTGACGGAGCACGAGAGCAGTGAGATGCAGACCTCAAAGTCCCATAAAAAAATCAGACTTAATGATCTGACTGAGACTAGAGGAACCCTGGAGGTCACAGTCCCCAGACCTTCTGTTGGCCCAAGACTGGAACCATTCCCAAAGCCAACTCTTCAGACAGGGATTGGACTGGATTATAGCATAGAAAATGATAGTGGTGAGGAGTGACCTTCTGGTCTCAAGTGGACACATGAGACTATGTGGGCAGCTCCCGTTTGGAGGGGAGGTGAGAAGGCAGAGGGGGACAGAAAGTGGCTGAATGGACACGGGGAATACAGGGCTGAGAGAAGGAGTGTGCTGTCTCATTAGTGGGAGAGGAACTAGGAGTACATAGCAAGCTGTATACTAATTTTTGTATGAGAGACTGACTTGATTTGTAAAGTTTCACTTAAAGCACACACACACAAAAGATGCAAAGAATACACAGAGTCGCAGTACCAAAAGAAATGGTCGACTTTCAGTCGTTTCATGAGGTGGCATATGATGAAGAACTGGTAGTAGTGAAGCAAGAAGTCCAAGCTACACTGAAGGCACTGGCGAAAAACAAGGCTCCAGGAGCTGACAGAATACCCACTGAGTTGGTTCAACAAACAGATGCAGCACTGTACATGCCCACTCCACCATGCAAAGAAATTTGGAAGCTAGCTACCTGGCCAACAGACTGCAAGAGATGCACGTTTGTGTCCATTCCAAAGAAAAGCGATCCAACAGAATGTGGAAGTTATCAAACGTAAATCACAGCATTAGTAAATATGGTAAACAAACAAACTCTATCTATTCTACAGTGAATATGACATTCTATCCCCAGGAGATCCAGTGAGTTTATGATGTTGTTGTTAGGTGCTGTTGGGTCAGTTCCAACTCATAGCGACCCTGTGTACAACAGAACGGAACAGTGCCCAGCCCTGGGCCTTTCTCATTGCTATGTTTGAGCCCACTGTTGCAGCCACCGTCTCAATCTGTCTCATTGAGGATCTTTGTCTTTTTCACTGATCCTCTACTTTACCAAGCAGGATGTGTTTTTCCAGGGACTGATCCCTCCTGATAATATGTCCAGAGGACGTGAGACCAAGTCTTGCTACCTACCTTTCTAAGGAGCATTCTGGCTGTACTTCTTCCAGGACAGGTGTGTTCATTCTTCTAGCAGTCCATGGCATATTCATTATTCTTCACCAACAACATAATTCAAGTTTCAGTTCTTTTGTCTTCCTTATTCATTGTCCAGCTTTAGCTGCATATGAGGCGATTGAAAATACCATGGCTTTGTTCAGGCACACCTTAGTCCTGAAAGTGACGTCTTCGATTTTTAACACTTTAAAGAGGTCTTTTGTAGCAGGTTTGCCCAATAAAATATGTCGTTTGATTTCTCAAAGTGTGCTTCCATGGGTGTTGATTGTGGATCCAAGTAAAATGAAATCCTTGACGACTTCAGTATTTTCTCTGTTTATTGTGATTTTTTTATTGTTCCAGTTGTGAGGATTTTTGTTTTCTTTATGTTAAAGTGTAATCCATACTGAAGGCTGAAGTCTTTGATCCTGATCAGTAAGTGCTTCAAGTTCTCTTCACTTTCGGTAAGCAAGGTTGTTTCATCTGCATGTCTAGGCTGTTAATGAGTCTTCCTCCAATCCTGGTGCCCCTTCTTCTTCATATAGTCCAGTTTCTTGGACTGTATGGATTATATGTTTTTTTAAAGACACTCAGTTTTTGGTAATTTATTATGGCAGCCCTGGAAAATGAATACAGAGCCCTTCACCAAGAACAAGTCAAGTCAGCACCAAAAATGCTCCTGTAAGGGCAGCCGTGTAGCACGAGACATGGCAGTTTTTAAAAAGTATGAAGTAAAACTTTCAGCTTTGAGAAAGAAAGGGCTCCTCTAAGTCCAAGTTTTAAGTCCTTTGCTGTTGGGTCAATTCTATCTCATAGCGACCCTAAAGGACAGAGTAGAATTGACCCATAGGGTTTCCAAGGAGTGGCTGGTAGATTTGAACTGCTTGAATAAGTATTGTGAAAAAATAACAACCCTGACACACAACTTTTCTGAGCTTAGTATTAAAACGAAACAAAAAAGTCACTGTTGAGTGGATTCTGACTCATAGGGACCCTATAGGACAGAGTAGAGCTTCCCCACAGGGTTTCCAAGGAGCGACTGGTAGATTCAAACTGCAGACCTTTTGGTAGCACCCAAATGCATAATCATCGCACCACCAGTGGCTTTCAAATCAGCTATAGGCTGATGATCTTCAAATTCTTAGAACCCAGAAAACTACTCTACCTCAGAGTGGTATCCACAGCTGGGAACTGTTCTCCACACTTGGATGACCTCAGACATCCAAATCTAACATGTCCAGAAAAAATCTTTTGCTCATTTTCTCAAGTTTGTTCCTCCATGGTTTTCCACGTGGTAGAGGATGGCTCTGGTGACCATGTTCTCGTGGTAGCCTGAATTCCAGAAGTCACCTTTGATTCTCCATTCCCCTCATCCCATACATCTGATCCACCAGCAATTCTTGGCAGCTCAAGCTCCAGATTACACCTCAAGCCTGCCCACTGTTCCCACCTGCACTACCACCATCACTCCTCACCCTGACCACTGCAGAAGCATCCTGACTGGTCCTCTGTATTTGCTGTCTTCAAGTTCTCCTGGGCTACAGTTAATTCCTGGGACACATTCTTTCTCAAGACTATTGAACGATAGAAGTAGAAGGGCATTTAGTTGTATGCTACCTCCTCCACTTGAGCTGCACGCCCCTCAGAAATCACTTTTCACTGTCCACTCTATAATGTCTCTATTCCAATTTCCTGTCTTTGGCCGCACTGCTTTGATAGCGTGCATGCATGTGTGCTTCAGGGGTCATGTAGACAGATATCTGGAGGAATTTTTCTTAGTACAATCATGGTTGTATGCCATCAAGAGATTCTGACTCATATCAACCCTGTATGACAACTTAGAACTGCCTCACAAGGTTTCCTAGGTTGCAGTCTTTATGGCACAGCCCTGGTGGCACCTGTGGTTAAGAGCTCAGCTGCTAACCAAAGGGTGGACAGTTCGAATCCACCAGTTGGTTATTTGCAGAAAGACATGGCAGTCTGCTTCTGTAAAGACTTATAGTCTTAGACACCCTATGGGGCAGTTCTACTCTGAGTCAGAATTGATTCAACAGCAACTGGTTTGGGATTTTGTTTGGTTAGAATCTTTATGGGAGCCCATCTCCAGATCTTTTCAACCCCTGAGCTGGTGGGTTCCAACGGCCCACCTTTCAGTTAGCCAAGCACTTAACCGTTGCACCTCCAATACTTAACTCTGCGCGCGACAGGGCCCTCTCCTGACGTCTCCAGTCTCCCGTCTCCTCACCCCTCACACCTTGGCGTTGTCCTTGCTTCTAGACCCCACCCTTCCCTCTGGAGGCCCAACCCCCCCACGCCCGCCTTCAACCCGGGCCGCCGGGTGGGGCCGGCAGCCATGTTCCCAGCGGTCCAGCCAGTTACTCCCGGAAGCGCTGGGACGGGTGGTGAGGGGCCCGGGCGGATGGCGCGCCTTAGAGAGGATGGTGTTTGTGCTGCTTTCCGTGCTGTGTTCTCTGAAAGGTATGAAACTCGGGCAGGTGGGTGGAGGGACCCGCTCCCAGACTGAACAAGCCCGGCCCCTCGAAGGTCTGGAGGGAAGGCACCAGGAGGGCGGTTCCCAGTGTTAGCATCCCGTGGGCTCCAGAGGTTGGAGAGTCCGGAGGTTGGGTTAGCAGCTTGCATTGCCCCCTCCGGCGTACCCCGTCCCGAGTGATCCCCAGGGGCGGACCCGGCGCTGGGCCGGGTGGACGCAGCCACTCTAGGGGCTGCAAGAGGGAGCCTCTGGCCCGGGAGACGCAGCTGGTCCGCGAAATTTGCATCCCCGTGGATTTGTGGGGTGAGGTGGGGTCCAGCCGCGGGATCCAGCTGCGGAGTGCCCTCGGGCCTGGGGGCATGAAGGGCTTGGGGAGAAAGGCCGTGTCCAGGGCTGCGCCCAGGTCCCTACTCTGCCCGGGACGGGTTTGCGGGCCAAGCTGGGGGATGGGCGCCTGCCCCGCCCCCGCCCCCCACCTGCTCCCTTTCCAGGGGGGAAACCAAGGCCCAGAGTTCACCCGGGGGTGTGAGATTCCAGACTGACAGCGGGGCACTAGCCCCCATTCGTCGTCCCACCCCCACCAGACTCCGTAGGGTGCCAGGGACCGGGAGAGAGCGATCCCCCACCCAAGGCCCCGCTGCCCCTTACTGTTTTGGGCGCTGTGCCTGGGAGGCTGAGGCAACCCGCGCCCTCGTCCGCGCTCGGCTGGTCTACTTTCGGGGCTGGGGCGTCGGCACGGCCCCGGCCCCACCGGGAAAGGAAGGGGTCCTGGGAATCTGTGTTGCAGCGCGGGGATCCTATTCCTTGTGGAAGCAGCGACTCAGTGTCTGTTAACAGTATGGATGCCGGGTCCCGCTCCCCCTCTGGGTGGCGGGGGTGGGGGTAGCAGGAAGGGGTCCTGAGCAACCAGGTTGTTTGTTAAGTTAAAGGTTTGTGCGGCGGTGTGTATCGGTCGCTGTGGACGCGGTCTCTGGTGCTGAGGGGATATGAGGGTTCCTCACACTGGCGGGATTTGGAGCCTCTACCCTGGTGGCAGTGGGTTCAGTGGGTTACCCTGGTGGCGTAGTGGTTAAGTGCTGAGGCTGCTAGCCAAAAGGATGGCAGTTTGAATGCACCAGGCGCTCCTTGGAAACTCTGTGGGGCAGTTCTACTCTGTCGTATAGGGTCGCTATGAGTCAGAATTGACTCGATGGCAACAGGTGTGGTTTTTTTTTAGGTTGGAGATTAGGTGTCTTTCGGGCTGACTTTTGAAGGTCTGGAGCTGACGGTTTATGAGGGTTTATAAGGGTTTTAAGAGCTCCAGCCATGGGCACCAGCCCGATCTTCCAGCCCTTGAGGACGGACCGCCCCCCGCCCCAGGGGGATTGGCTGCTCTGGGAACCCGAGCCCCCAGAGGGCGGTGAGAAGCTGACAAACGTGAGTGATGCCCTGCAGGCTCCAGTCGGCGGGGCAGCCCTGCTCACATGGCCTCAATAGGGGCAGTGGGCTTCGTGCCTGGGGGGTGGTTTCCGAATGTTCCCTCGTGTCCCCCCATCCCGTGCGGGGCGACAGCTCTCCCCTGGGCGGGGACCTAGTAGAGGCCCGCAGGGCATCAGGGTGTGGAGGGGCAGAGCTTGAGTGGGGAGGGCGCGGCCCTACAGGTTCCTGTACGTGACCACGGCAGGGGGATGCGGGTCGTGAAGTCCGGGCCTGGTCGAGGACTCACTAGGTCGCGCAGAAGGAGTGGGTTAGGATAATCATAGCATTAATGGGAGTATTGAGAGAGCGCCCTGGGGCGTTGGGTCCCTGGGGAAAAAAAGCTTCTGCGATCGCCACTGGAGCGGTACCCAGGTCCGTCCCGGCTTAGGTCCAGGAGGTTCCCATGCTCGGAGGGCCTGGTGGGCAGAACAGAACCGGCGGTGCGCGCGCCCTCTCGCGGCCTTGCGCCGAATTGCTGAAGTTTAGTGTCAGGCTATTCTAAGCCATGGTTTTGGAACTGAATAGTGAAGCAGAGCAAAGAAATGATGCAGTGCCTTGATGGGACCGGTGGATACAACAAGAAGGAAAGCACAGCTCAAACTTCAAAATTCCACTGAGTGTTAGTAGGATTTGGAGGGAGAAAATAGACGGAGAGTCGAGAGGCCCAGAGATGCAGAAGGGTTGGAGGATTAGGGTTAGTGGTTAGGGTTTGGTGTTAGGGGTCCAGGTTTGGGGGTTAGAGGTTTGGGAGTTAGGTTTAGGGGTATAGGTTTTAGGTGGTTGGGCGTTGGGGTTAGGGCTGGGGTTACTAGGCTCGGGCACAAGTGGTTTAAGGTTATGGTTAGGGTTAGATTGAGGCTGAGGTTGATTCCCCAGTCTTGTGTACCGTCTCGTCCTTCACCAGAGTTACCACATATCTGTTGTTTGGTTGGAAACCCTGATGGTGTAGTGGTTAAGACCCACCGGTGCTAACCAAAGGTCTGTAGTTCGAATCCACCAGGCACTCCTTGGAAACTCTATGGGGCAGTTCTAATCTGTCCTATAGAGTCTCTGTGAGCTGGAATCGACTTGATGGCGGTGGGTTTTGGTTTTTTTGGTTATTGTTTAGTTGGCTTTTCTCTACCCTCTTTGTCTCCCTGGTGAACATCAAGGATTGTTTCTGTGTGTAAATTTTTCATGGGTTTTTATGATAGTGGTCTCTTAGTGTATATGTCGTTTTGTGATTGACTTAGTCAGTGTGATGTGCTCCAGGTTCATCCATGGCATGAGATGTTTCGGAGATTCATTATTGGTCTTTTTTGTCGTGTAGTGTTCCACTGTGTGTATGTACCGTAGTTTGTTTATCCGTTCCTCTGTGGATGAGCACTGAGGTTGTTTCCGTCTTTTTGCTACTGTGAATAATGTCGCAGTGAACATGGGTGTGCATATGTCTATTCCTGTGACTGCTCATGGAAACCCTGGTGGCTAGTGGTTAAGTGCTACGGCTGCTAACAAAAAAGGTTAGGGTTTGGGGTTAGGGATGTTAGGGTTAGGGTTGTTAGAGTTAGGGTTGTTAGGGTTTGGGGTTAGGGTTTGCGGTTTGGGGGTTAGAGTTTAGAGTTAGGGTTTTTCGGTTAGGGTTTTTGGGTTGGGGTTAGGTGTTAGGTTTAGGGTTAGTGTTTGAGGTTAAAGTTTGGAGTTACAGGTTAGGTGTTAGGGGTTGCATTTTGGGGTTTAGGGTTTTGGGGGTTTAGTCGTTAGGGTTTGGGTAAGGTTTTAGTTGTTAGGGTTTAGGTTTAGGGTTGGGGTTGGTGTTGGGTTTGTTTGGGATTTGTGGTTTGGGGTTAGAGGGTGGGTGTTAGAGGCCTGGGGTTTAGAGGGTTGGGGGTTAGAGATTGAGGGAGTTAAGGTGAGGGGTTAGAGGTTGAGAAGATTATAGAGTGAGGGAGTGAGAAGGTGAGGGTGTGAGGGGGTGAAGGTTAGGGTTTAGGGTGAGAGGGTTTAGGCTTAGAGTTCAGAGGCTTAGGGTTAGGGGGTTAGGGTTTCCGGGTTCAGAGGTTGGGGTTGGTGTTGTGGTTAGGGTTAGAGAGTTAGGGTTAGAGGTTTAGGGTTAGAGGATTAGGGGTATGGTTTAGAGGTTTAGGGTTAGAGGTTAGGGCTAGGGTTTAGGGGTTCAGGTTTAGGGGTTTGGGATGGGTTTGGGGTAAGGTTTTAGGATTTAGGGTTAGAGGGTTAGGTTTAGGGCTTAGGGCTTAGACTTTAGGGTTTTAGGATTTAGGTTATATTTAGGGCTTAGGGTTTAGAACCTAGGGTTTAGGGCTTAGGGTTTAGGGTTTAAGACTTAGAGTGACGGTTAGGGCTGGGGGCTGGGGTTAGGGTTTAGGTTTTAGGATTTAGGGTTAGGGTATTAGGGTTAGAGGGTTAGATGGTTTAGGGTTTAAGTTAGGGTTTAGGGGTTAGGGGTTGGGGTTAAGGGTGTTAGTGTTTAGGGTTTTGGCATTTAGGGTATTAGGGTTAAATGCATTAGGGCTAAAGTTGTTAGGGTTTTGCATGTTAGGGTTTTAAGTGTTATGGTTTAGGGTTAAGTGTTAGGGTTAGGCTTAGGCTCATTCTTAGGTTTAGGGCTAGAGATTTGAGGTTTAGGGTTTGGGGTTGGATTTGGGGGTTGGGGTTAGGTTTAGGTCTAGGGTTACAGGGTTAGAGTTAGAGGGTTAGGGTTTCAGATTAGGGTTTCAGGTTAGTGTTAGAGGGTTAGGGTTTGAGGGTTAGGGGTAGAGTAGTTAGGGTTAGGGCTGTTAGAGTTAGGGTGGTTAGGGTTTAGGGTTAGGTGTTAGCGTTTAGGGTTTACGGTTAGGTTTATGGTTTGGGCTTTGGGGTTTGAGTTTTGGGTTTAGGGTTTTCGGCTTAGAGTATAGGGTTTAGAGTGTATGATTTTAGTGTGTAGTGTTTTGGGGTGTAGGTGTTTAGGTTGTAGGGTTTAGGGTATAGGGGTTAGTGTTTGGGTTAGGGTTAGAGTTTAGGGCCTTGGTGGTTAGAACCTAAGGGCTTAGTGTCTTAGGGGCTTTGGGGCTTGGGGCTTAGGGCTTAGGGGCTAGAGTTAGAGCGCTAAGGCCAGAGGGCCAGAAGGCCAGAGGGCCAGGCTGATTTGATTCCTGGCTGGCAATTTTTTTCCTTCAATATTTTATATAAGTCATCCCTTTGCCTTCTTGCCTGCATGATTTCTGCTGAGTAGTCCACGTTTATTATTATTTACTCTCCTTCGTTGGTGACTTCCTTTATCCCTAGCCTCTCTTAAAATTCTCTTTGTATTTGTTTTTGGCAAGTTTGATTATTATATGTCTCGGTCACTTTCTTTTGAGATCTACCTTATGTGGAATTCGATGAGCATCTTTCATGATATCCGGGAAGTTTTCAGCCAACAAATCTTCAACAGTTCCCTCTGTATTTTCTGTCAGCCCTCCCTGTTCTGGTACTGCAATCACTCATAGTTATTTCTCTTGATAAAGTCCCACATGATTCTTTGGATTTCTTCATTTTTTAAAATTCTTTTATCTGGTTTCTCTTCAAATATTTTGGTCCCAAGTGTTTTATCTTCAATCTCAGTAATTCTGCCTTCCAGTTCTTCAATTGTGCTCTTCTTAGTTTCTATCGCGTTTTCTAATACTGTAATTTTATTGTTTATCTTCTGAAGTTCTGATTGCAATCTCTCTATGGTTTCTTGCAGCTTATTAAATTTTTAATTACTTTCTTGAGTAATCTTTTTAATTTCTTCGGCTGCTTTATCTTTGTGTTCCTTGACTTGTTCTGCATTTTGCCTCATTTCCTTCCTGATGTCTTTAAGAGTTCTGTATATTAATCTTTTGTATTCTGCATCTGGTAATTCCAGGATTGCACCTTCATCCAGAAGATTCCTTGAGTCTTTGTTCTGAAAGCTTGTTGAAGCAATCATGGGTCAGCTTTTTTTTTTTTTTACTTTTTATTGTGTTTCAAGTGAAAGTTTACAAATCAAGCCAGTCTCTCACATAAAAACTTACACACAACTTGTTGCATATTCCCAATTACTTCCCCCACAATGGGACAGCCCACTGCCTCCTTCCACTCTTTCTTTTCGTGAGCATTTTGCCAGTTTCTAAGCCCCTCTACCCACCCATCTCCCTTCCAGGCAGGAGATGCCAACATTGTCTCAAGTGTCCACCCAAACCAAGTAGCTCACGCCTCACCAGCATCCCTCTCCAACCCATTGTCTAGTCCAATCCATGTCTGATGAACTGGCTTTGGGGAGGGTTCCTGTAGTGGGTAAACGGAAGGTGTAGGGCCCATGATCACTGGGGTCCTTCCAGTCTCAGTCAGACCATTAAGTCTGGTCTTTTCATGAGAATTTGGGGTCTGCATCCCACTGTTCTCCTGCTCCCTCAAGGGATCTCTGTTACGTTCCCTGTCAGGGAAGTCATTGGTTGTGGCCCGGCACTATCTAGTTCTTCTGGTCTCAGGATGATGTAGTCTCTAGTTCATGTAGTCCTTTCTGTCTGTTGGGCTCGTTATTATCTTATGTTCTTGGTGTTCTGCATTCTCCCTTGATCCGGATGGGTTGAGAATCATTGATGCATCTGAGATGGCTGCTTGCTAGCATTTAAGATCCCAGATGCCACTCTTCAAAGTGGGATGCAGAATGTTTACTTAATAGATTTTATTATGTCAGTTGACTTAGATGTCCCCTGAAACCATGGTCCCCAAACCTCTGCCCCTGCTTTGCTGACCTTCGAAGCATTCAGTTTATTCAGGAAACTTCTTTGCTTTGGTTTAGTGCAGTTGTGCTGACCTCCACTGTGTTGAGAGTTGTCCTTCCATTCACCCAAAGTAGTTCTTGTCTATCTCTTTAGTAAATACCCCTCTCCTACCCTCCCTCCCTCCCCCTTCTTGTAAAAACAAAGGAGTATGTTCTTCTCAGTTTAAACTATTTCTCAAGATCTTATAATAGTGGTCTTGTACACTATTTGACCTTTTGCAACTAATTTCACTCAGCATAATGCCTTCCAGGTTTCTCCATGTTATGAAGTATTTCACAGATTCGTCACTGTTCTTTATCGATGTGTAGTATTCCATTGTGTGAATATACCATAATTTATTTATCCATTCATCCATTGATGGGCACCTTGGTTGGTTCCATCTTTTTGCTATTGTAAACAGTGCTGCAGTAAACATAGATGTGCATATATCTATTTGTTTAAAGGCTCTTATTTCTCTAGAATGTATTCCGAGGAGTGGAATTGCTGGGTTGTATGGTAGTTCTATTTCTAGGTTTTCAGGAAGCGCCAAATTGATTTCCAAAGTGGTTGTATACCATTTTACATTCCCACCAGCAGTGTATAAGTGTTCCAGTCTTTCCACAGCCTCTCCAACATTTATTATTTTGTGTGTTTTGGATTAATGCCAGCCTTGTTGGAGTGAGATGGAATCTTATTGTAGTTTTGATTTGCATTTCTCTAATGGCTAATGATCGAGAGCAGTTTCTCATGTATCTGTTAGCTGCCTGAATGTCTTCTTTAGTGAAGTGCCTGTTCATATCCTTTGCCCATTTTTTAATTGGGTTGTTTATCTTTTTGTGGTTGAGTTTTAGCAGAGTTATGTAGATTTTAGAGATCAGGCACCAGGTGGAGATGTCTTAGCTGAAAACTTTTTCCTAGTCTGTAGGTGCTCTTTTTACTCTTTTGGTGAAGTCTTTAGATGAGCATAGGTGTTTGATTTTTAGGAGCTCCCAGTTATCTGGTTTCTCTTTATCATTTTTGGTAATGTTTTGTATTCTGTTTATGCCATGTATTAGGTCTCCTAGTGTTGTCCCTATTTTTTCTTCCATAATCTTTATCGTTTTAGATTTTATGTTTAGGTCTTTGATGCATTTGGAGTTAGTTTTTGTGCATGGTGTGAGGTATGGGTCCTGTTTGATTTTTTGCAGATGGATTTACAGTTACACCAGCACCTTTTGTTAAAAAGACTATCTTCTCCCCAATTAACTGACACTGGGCCTTTGTCAAATATCAGCTGCTCATATGTGGATGGATTTATATCTGGATTCTCAGTTCTGTTCCATTGGTCTACGTGTCTGTTGTTGTACCAGTATCAGGCTGTTTTGACTACTGTGGCGGTATAATTGGTTCTAATATCAGGCAGAGTGAGTCCTCCGACTTTGTTCTTTTTTAGTAATGCTTTACTTATCCGCGACTTCTTTCCCTTCCATATGAAGTGGGTGATTTTTTTCTCCATCTTTTTAAAAAATGTCATTGGAATTTGGATCGGAAGCACATTGTGTCTATAGATGGCTTTTAGTAGAATGGACAATTTTACAATGTTGTCTTCCTATCCATGAGAAAGGTATGTTTTTCCAATTACTTAGGTCCCTTTTGTTTTTTTGCAGTAGTACCTTGTAGTTTTCTTGGTATAGCTCTTTTACATTTTTGGTAAGGTTTATTCCTAAGTATTTTATCTTCTTGGGGGCTGCTCTGAATAGTATTCATTTGGTGATTTCCTCTTCAATGTTCTTTTTGTTGGTGTAGAGGAATCCAACCGATTTTGTACGTTTATACTGTAACCTGAAACTCTGCTGAATCCTTCTATTAGTTTTAATAGTTTTCTTGAGGATTCCTTAGGGTTTTCTGTGTATAAGATAATGTCGTTGGAAAATAGAGATAATTTTACTTCTTCCTTACCAGTCTGGATGCCCTTTATTTCTTTGTCTAGCCCAGTTGCTCTGGCTAGGACCTCTAGCACAATGTTGAATAAGAGCAGTGATAAAGGGGATCCTTGTCTGTTTCCCGTTCTCAAGGGAAATGCTTTCAGGCTCTCTCCATTTAGGATGATGCTGGGTATTGGCTTTGTATCAATACCCTTTATTATGTTGAGGAGTTTTCCTTCTATTCCTATTTTGCTGAGAGTTTTTATCATGAGTGGGTGTTGGACGTTGTCAAATGCCTTTTCTGCATCAATTGATAAAATTATGTGGTTCTTGTCTTTTTTTTATGTGGTGGATAACATTAATTGTTTTTCTAATATTGAACCAACCTTGCATACCTGGTATAAATCCTACTTGGTGATGGTGGATTATTTTTTTGATATGTTGTTGAATTCTATGGGCTAGAATTTTCTTGAGGATTTTTGCATCTATGTTCTTGAGGGATATAGGTCTGTAATTTTCTTTTTGTGTGTTATCTGTAGCTGGTTTTGGTATCAGGGTTATGCTGGCTTCGTAGGAGGAGTTAGGTAGTATTCTGTCCTTTTCTATGCTTTGAAATACCTTCAGTAGTAGTGGTAAGTCTTCCCTGAAAGTTTGGTAGAACTTTGCAGTGAAGCCGTCAGGGCCAGAGCTTTATTTTTGGGGAGTGTTTTCATTACCTTTTCAATCTCTTTTTTTGTTATGGGTCTATTTAGTTGTTCTACTTCAGTTTGTGTTAGTTTAGGTAGGTAGAGTTTTTCTAGGAATTCATCCATTTTTTCTAGATTTTCAAATTTGCTAGAGAACGATTTTTTGTAGTAATCTGATATGATTGTTTTAATTTCAGTTGGATCTGTTGTGATATGGCCCATCCCATTTCTTATTCGGATTATTGGTTTCTTTTCCTGTATTTCTTTAGTCAGTCTGGCCAGTGGTTTATCAATTTTGTTAATTTTTTCAAAGAAGCAGTTTTTGGCCTTGTTAACTCTTTCAATTATTTTTCTGTTCTCTAATTCATTTAATTTTGCGGTAGTTTTCATTTTTTGCTTTGTTCTGGTGCCTGATAGTTTCTTTTGTTGCTCTCTTTCTGTTTGTTCAAGTTGTAGGGACAGTTCTTTCATTTTGGCTCTTCTTTAATATGTGTGCCTTTGTTGATATAAATTGACCTCTGAGCACTGCTTTCACCGTGTCCCAAAGGTTTTCATAGGAAGTGTTTTCAGTCTCGTTGAATTCTGTGAATTTCTTTATTCCCTCCTTAAGGTCTTCCATAACCCAGCCTTTTTTGAGCAGGGTATTGTGCAGTTTCCAAGCATTTGATTTCTTTTCCCTGGTTTTTCTGTTATTGATTTTTACTTTTATGGTCTTTTGTTCAGAGAAGATGTTTTGTAATATTTCAGTGTTTTGCGTTCTGTAAAGGCTTGTTTTATGACCTAATATGTGATCTGTTCTAGAGAATGATTCATGCGCGCTAGAAAAGAAATTATAGTTTGCAGCTGTTGGGTGGAGTGTTCTGTATAAGTCTATGAAGTGAAGTTGTTTAATTGTAGCAATTATATCTTCCGTGTCTCTATTGAGCTTCTTACTACCTTTCCTACCCTTTACCGAGAGGGTTGTGTTGAAGTATCCTACCATAATTGTGGAGGTGTCTGTCTCACTTTTTAATTCTGTTAACGTTTGTCTTATGAATGTTGTGGCCCTGTCATTGGGTGCATAAATATTTAATATGGTTATATCTTCCTGGTAAATTGTCCCTTTAATCATATGTAGTGTCCTTCTTTATCCTTTGTGGTGGATTTAACTTTAAAGTCTATTTTGTTGGAAATTAATATTGCCTCTCCTGCTCTTTTTTGATTGTTATTTGCTTGATATATTTTTATCCATCCTTTCAGTTTTAGTTTATTTGTGTCTCCAAGTCTAAGGTGTGTCTCTTTTATGCAGCATACAGACTGATCGTGTTTTTTAATCCAGTTTGCAACTTTCTGTCTCTTTATTGGTGAATTTAGTCCATTTACATTAAGTGTAATTAGATAAGTATGAGTTTAGTGCTGTCATTTTGATGCCTGTTTTTGACAATTTCATTTTTCCATTTACTTTTTTGTGCTGAGTTTTTCTTTGTAGAATGTGTGTTCCTCCTTTTTATAGTAGTTGAATTTATTTTGGTGAGTTGTTATGTTTATCTTGGTTTTTATTTTGAAGTATGGAATTGTTAGACCTCATTGTGGTTACCTTAATATTTACCCCAGTTTGACTAAGTAAAAATCTAACTTGTTTCTCCCTATATCGCCTTGGTTTCCTCTCCATATGTAAGATCTATGCCTCCTGTATTTAGTCCCTCTTTTTTGACTATTGTAATCTTTTACATAATGACATCAGTGATTCCCTATTTTGAGTAATTTTTTTTTAATTAATCTTATTTTGTTTTTGTGATTTCCCTATCTGAGTTGATATCAGGATGTTTTGTTCTGTGACCTTGTGTTGTGTTGGTATCTGATGTTATTGATTTTCTGACCAAAGAATTTCCTTTAGTACTTCTTGCAGTTTTGGTTCATTTTTTTCAGATTCTCTAAGCTTGTGTTTATCTGTAAATATCTTAATTTCACCTTCATGTTTTAGAGTTTTGCTGGATATATGATTCTTGGCTGACAGTTTTTCCTCTTCCAGTGCTCTATATATGTCATCCTATTGCCGTCTTGCCTGCATGGTTTCTGCCGAGTAGTGCAAAGTTATTGATTCTCCTTTGTAGGTAACTTTTCGTTTATCCTTGGGTGCTTTTAAAATTTTCTCTTTATCTTTGATTTTGGCAGATTTGATGATATGTCTTGGTGATTTTCGTTTGGTATCTATCTTGTATGAGGTTTGATGAGCATCTTGGGTAGATATCTTTTCATCTTTCACGATGCCAGGGAATTTTTCTGCCAACACATCTTCCACTATTCTCTCTGTATTTTCTGTTATCCCTCCCTGTTCTGGAACTCCAATCACATGCAAATTATTCTGGATAGAGTCTCCCATGATTCTTAGGGTTTCTTCATAGTTTTAAATTCTTTTATCTGACTTTTCTTCAACTATATTTGTGTCAATTGTCTTATCCTCCAGCTCCCCCACTCTGACTTCCTATTGAATTGTCTGATTCTGTGACTTTATTGTTAATCTTTTGGATTTCTGAATGCTGTGTCGCTATGGATTCTTACAGCTTATTAATTTTTTCACTATGTTCTTGAATAATCTTTTGGATTTCTTCAGCTGCTTTATCCGTGTGTTCCTTGGCTTTTTCTGTAGATTGCCTTATTTCATTTGTGAGGTCATCCCTGATGTCTTGAAGCATTCTGTATATAATTTTTTTATATTCTACATTTGGCAATTCTAGGACTGTATCTACATCCGGGAATGATTTTGATTCTTTGATTTGGGGGTTTGTAGAAGGAATCATGGTCTGCTTCTTCATGTGATTTGATGTCGACTGCTGTCTCTGAGCCATTTATAAGATATTGTAATATTTTATATTTGCTCACTGAGTCTTATCTTCTTGTTTTGTTTTGTTGCAGTACACCCAGATGGGCTACTAGATTGTGGTATCATGATTGCTGTAGCTTTTGAATCACTTACATCCTGTTACCAGCTTCCCTGAGCTGTTACCAGGTGTATAAGCGTATGAGTCCATTCATTATTCTTGAATAGAATCAGCTCAGGTGTCCTCATAGCTGGTTACCTAGTGTGTGGTGTAGGCTCTCACCTATTATCTTAGAGGAGTAGTGGTGATGGTTCTATGCACCAGTTTCTATTAGTGTCAGGGGGTCACATTTCGAGGAGGGCAGGATGCTGACAGTCTTCCTTCAAGTGTCAGTGAGGTAAGTGTGGCTCTATTCTCTAGAGCGCTCTGGTGGGTGGGCTCTGCAGCTGTATCTTAGGCACCCAATGCTTGGGTAGGCGTCACTATTCTCAGACCCCTCTAGCAGGTGGCTAGGTGGTGTGGGTGGAGTCTCAGCCCTCTTTTCGCTGGTGTGGATCAGTGAGGGCTCTGTTTAATAGGTAGAGAGGTATCTGACCTCCAAAACTTGCCTTTCCACTGCCGAGCTAAAACAATTATGGTGAGATCTCTATCAGAATTGCCTTTGCATTATAATAGCCACCTAGTTACCTGTAGGGTAAAAGCCAAAGGCTATGGGTCTCTTAATGCCTGGATGGAGCTGATTCTGTATTGTTAATTTCAGTTTAGGGAAGTCAGGGAAGGATTTTTTCTTTGATTGTTAAATGCTGCTTTTCTCAGGCCAGGAGAATGGGTTAGAAAAGAAAGAAGAAAAAAAATCGAGCAGTGCACTTCACTCTCTGGCACAGGGAATTCCAATGTTAATGAAGCTGGCTGGGGCAATGAGGGGTGGAATCAGATATATAGAAGAGAGTAGCCTAGCAAAATATAGAAAGTTACTTATGTTGTTTGGTGAGGACTGTTTTTTCTGAGATTCCAGAGCATTGTGCAGCTTGTGTGTGCTGGCTGTATCCCTGCTGAGACTGTCTCAGAGGGTTAGGGCTGCGTCCATGATCACACCGTCTCAGGAAGACGCAATCAGCTCCCCCACACTTATTCCAAAGCCCAGCACCAAGGTTTCCTTTCTGGGACCCTGCACTCCAGGCTCCAAAACCAGTCGCTGCTTCCCCATGGTTTTTCATTTCCCTGTCAGCCGCGTCTGTGTGGAGCCTGCGTGTGCTGTCTGGGTCCCCTCCGAGGTTGGTCCTGAGGGTTAGGCCGACATCCGTGCTTCCCTGTCTCAGTAAGCTACAATCAGCCCCACCACTCTGGCACCAGGGAACCATGAGGGCTCTAGGCGGCGGCATGGGACACTGGTTCTGGAAGCGGTCCCTGCTGCTGTGTGACTTTTCACTCCCCCGTCACTCAGGTCAACTCCTTAGTTCTGTGTTTGATGGTCAGGGTTTGTAGATTGTCCTTTATGTAATTGATTCACTTGTTTTTCGAGTGTTTGTTTCAAGAGGGATAAGCAGAAGCTTCTACCTAGTGAGCCATCTTGGTCCTGCCCCCGTGTCTGCCTCTTTATTTGATATCGACTTATCTGAGCCATCTATAAGTTATTGTATTAGTTTATTTTATGCTTGCTTTTTGTATCCTACCTTCTTGCTTTGTTTAGTTTTGGTATACCCAGATAAGCTGCTTGAGTGCGCTAGGTTGATTATTTTCACCTTTGAAGCTCTAATGTACTATCACCAGATGGCTAGCACTGTTACCAGGCATATGAGCCTAGGAGTTCATTTACTTTTCTTGTATGGATTCAACTCAGGTGCCCAGGTAGTTGGTCATAAAGTGTAAGGTACAGGCTCTGTCCTACAGTCTTAGAAGGGCAGGGGTTATTGGTGTAGGCAGAAGTATCTGGCTGCAGTAGGGGGTCAGACTCTGATCAAGGCAGGGGTCTGACAGCTGTGCTCTGAGTGTCTGTGAGGAAAGTGCATCCCTGTTCTGTAGGGCACACGGGTGGGTTCTGCAGAAGGGCGATGGGTACCCAATGCTTTTGGTTGTAAGTTCTGGGCGGTACTACTTACCCTTGGAGCCCTGTCACAGATGGCTACGTATTGTGGGTGGGGCCACCAGTCCTTAGGCCCCTGATGTGGGTAGGTGAAGACCCTGTTTAATAGGCAAAGCAGTGTCAAACATCAAACACCCATCTTTCCACCGTCCAGCTGAAACAGTTGCAGTCTGGCAACAAGGGCCTATTCTCCTGAAATGGGCCCACACAGGTCCATGCTGGGGTGAAAGGTATTCAAAGCCCATGGACTGTTTGTGCCTGAACAAGAGCTACCTCTGTCCTGAGCTCCCCAGCTTAACCGAGCTGGCAGATTGTCTTTCCCTCAGTTGTGAACTTGTACCTTCTTCAAGGATGGAAAAATGGCTCAGAGTGGTACCAGGGCCTATCTCAGGCCCAGGGAAGTTCACAGCCACTGAAACCCGCTTGGGGGCTGGGGACGTGGTAAAATAAGCACAAGTAATTAGCTTTTGCTGAGAGTGCCGTTCTTCTCTTGTTCTGGAGGTGTGAGTAGTCTGTGCAACTTGCTGTCTTTCTCTGAGCTAAGCGCCTCTGGAATGCTACTGCCAGCCCCACTGCAGTCGCTCCAGGGAATGGTGCCTGAGGGTTCCTGGCTATTCAGGTCCAGTAACTCCTCTCCACTTCTGAATAGTCTCTCCCTCCCCCTGCTGCTGAGTCCATTTTCTAACTTTGCCTTTGATGTTCAGGGCTCCTAGCTTGTCATAAATATTATCGCTTCACTTGTTTTTTCTGGTCTTTTTTGTAAGAGGGATGACTGGCAGCGTCTCACTACTCTGCCATCTTGGCCTCGCCTCTCTAATATAATCAACAATTTTTTTAAAAGAGTGAAACCTGTAGAAACAACAAATAACAGAATGAGATCCACAGAAAAACTAGATATTGGAGCTATCAGACAAAGACACTGAAATAACTCTATTATGTTCAAAGAAATAAAGGCAAGACTTAGAAATTTGGCAAAAAACTAGAAACTAAGAAAAAGATCAACTTAGAAAGTCAACTGAAAACTATAGCTAAAGTTAAAATCTTAATGTATGTATATAACAGCAGATTAAAAATGCTGAAGAGAGATTTAGTGAACTGGAAGATATGTTGGAAGAAAATAGAGGCATAGAGAAAAGAAAAAATATATATAATATAAAAAGGAATAAGATACAGAGAATACAATGAAAATATTTAGCATAAGATACTTTAAGAAGGAAGAAAAAGAATGAGGCAGAAAAACTGAGATTATGGCTGAGAATTTTCTTCAAATGATTAAAGATATCAAGTCACAGATCCTAGAAGACTAACAAAACCCAAACCGAAAAAAAAAAAAAAAACAAAGCCACTGCCGTCGAGTCGATTCCAACTCAAAGCGACCTTATAGGACAGAGTAGAACTGCTTCGTAGAGTTTCCAAGGAGCGCCTGGTGGATTTGAACTGCTGACCTTTTGCTTAGCAGCCATAACACTTAACCGCTACGCCACCAGGATTTCCTTATAAGACCCATGTAGGGTAAATACAAAGAAATTCATATCTAGGTACATCATAGTAGGACTGCTGAAGCTAAAGACAAAAAACCCCACAAAAACCAATTTAACACTACTTAAAGAATTGAAGAGATTACGTTTAAAGGAAAAAAAAAAAAAAAAACTGACTGATGACTTCTCTACAGAAATAGTGAAAACCCTAAGACAATAAGATGACATATTTAAATTATAGAGAGAAAATACATGGCAACCCAGAACTCTATGCTGAGGAAAAACATCATGAATGAGCAAAGACCGTTTGTTTTCAGACAAACAAAACCTAGATAAGTTAACATCAGCATGCCCACATTAAAGAAAATTCCCAAGGTATTCTTCAAGCAGAAAGAAAATAAGGTGAAAGGCTTAAGATGCAAGAAGGAATGAAAGTTAATGAAATGGGTAAAAATAGATGATTACTGACTGCATGACATAATAAGAATAGACGTTATTGGGTTTAAAATATGTAAGAAGTTAAAATGTAAGATAACTACAGCATTTTGACTTTTATGGCTTTATGATCAGGAAACATGCTGTGTAATATTTTGATGTTTTGGATTCTGTTAATGCTTGCTTTGTGGCCTAATACGTGGTGTATTCTCAAGAATGCTCCATGAGCGTTAGAAAAGAAAGTTTACTTGACTACCGTTGGGTGAAGTGTTGTATTTAAGTCTATGAGATCAAGTTGACTGATTGTGGTATTTAGATCTTCCGTGTCTTTATTGAGCTTCTTTGTGGATATGCTGTCTGTCATCAGAAGTGGTATGTTGAAGTCTCCTACTATTATTGTGGAGCTATTTCTCTTTTCAATGCTGTTTGAGTTTGTTTTATGTATTTTGGAGCCCCGTCATTGGGTGTATAAGTATTTATTATGATTTTGTCCTCCTGGTATATTGACCCTTTAATCATTATATAGTGTATTTCCTTTTCCTTTGTGGCTGATTTTACTTTAAAGCCTGTTTTATCAGAGATTAATATTGCCACTCTTATTTTTTATTGTTGTCTGCTTGATTTATATATATATATATATATTTCCATTCTTTGAGATTTAGTTTATGTCTTTGAGTCTATGGTGTGTCTCTTGCAGTCTGCATACAGGTGGATCATGTTTTTTCATCCATTCTGCTACTCTCTGTCTCCTTATTGGTGCAATTAAACCATTTACATTTATCGTAATTATTCATAGTTATGAGTTTAGTGCTGTCATTTTTGTCTTTTTTGTGTATGTCTTGTTGACATTTTCCTTATCCCACTTAATTTTCTCTGTTGAGTTGTTGTTCTTTGTGCATTTTCTTTCCATCCTCTTCATTTTTGTTGCGTTTGTATTTACTGCTAATTAATTTTTTTCTGTGCTGAATCGTTTTTCTTTTTAGTCTTTCATCTTTTTCCTTGTTGTTGCTTTTGTATTTGCCGAAAATTTATGTTTTACTTGTTTTTTTTTATTTTAATGTGTAGGATTGTTAGTTTCCTTTGGGTTACCTTAACATTTACCTCTGTTTTTCTAAATTTAATCCAATCTTTTATTTCTTTATATCGTCTTGATTTCCTCTCCATATGAAAGATCTATGACTACATTATTTAGTCTCTCTTTTTTGTCTTAATATTGTCATCTTTTACAGATCGATGTCTCTGTTTCTATATTTTCAGTGTTTTAGCTTTGATTTATTTGTGACGTCCCTATGTGGGTTGATATCTGGTAGTTCTGTCCCGTGTTCTAGTCTTGGGTTGTTAGCTGATGTTATTGATTTTCTACCTGGAGAACTCCCTTTATTATTTCTTGTCATATCGGTTAGGTTTTTAAAAATTCCCTAAACTTCTGCTTATCTGGAAAGGTCCTTATTTCACCGTCATATTTGAGAGACAGTTTTGCTGGATATATAATTCTTGGCAGGCAATTTTTTTTTTTCCTTCAGGGCTTTGTATATGTCCTTCTTGCCTGCATGGTTTCTGCTGAGTAGTCCGAGCTTAGTCTTACTGACCCTTCTTTATAGGTGACTTTTTGTTTATCCCTAGCTACTCTTAAAATTCTCTCTTTATATTTGGTTTTGGCAAGCAAGATTATAATATGTCCTGGTGACTTTATCTTGGCATCTACCTTGCGAGGGGTTCAGTAAGCATCTTGGGTAGATATCTTCTTATCTTTCACAAGATCAGCAAAGTTTTTAGCCAAGAAGTCTTCAACAATTCTCACTGTGTTTTCTGTTATCCTCCACCCCCCGCCCCGATTGTGGTGTTCCAATCACTCTTGATAGAGTCCCGCATAATTCTTAGAGTTTCTTCAATTAAAAAAAATTACTTTATCAGATTTTTCCTCATATAAGTTGGTGTCAAGTGCTTTATCTTCAGTCTCACTAATTCTGACTTCCAGTGCCTCAATTCTGCTCCTCTCATTTTCTATTCGGTTGTCTAATTCTGAAATTTTATTGTTACTCTTTTGGATTTGCTTGCTGTCTTTCTATGGATTCTTGCAGCCTGTTACATTTGTCATTATACTCTTGTATAACCTTCTTAAGTTCCTCTATTGTTTTATCTGTGTATTCCTTGGCTTGTTCTTCGTTTTGCCTGATCTCCTCCTGGATCTCTTGAAGAGCTCGGTCTCTTAATCTTTTAAATTCTTCCTCCAGTAATTCCTGGAATTTCTCTTCATTTGGAAGATTTCTTGATTTGTTGTTTTGGGAGCTTCCTGAATCCATCATGGTCTGCCTCTTTATGTTATTTGATATTTACACTTGTCTCTGAGCCATCAATAAGTTATTATATTCATTTATTTTATGTTTGCTTACTGAGTCGGAACCTACTTGATGGCACTGGGTTTGGTTTTTTGTTGTTGCTGTTGTTGTATTGTGTCCTAGCTTCTTGTTTTATTTTAATATGCCCAAATAGGCTGCTTGGTTGAGCTAGTTTGATTATTGGCACCTTTGAAGCTCTTACATCCTGTCACCAGGTGATCAGAGCTGTTACTAGGTATGTGAGCCTAGGAGCCCTTTTATTTTCTTGTATGGATTCAGCTCAGTTGTCCACATGGTCGGTCACCAAGTGTGTGGTGTAGGCTCTCACCTATAGTCCTGCATAGACAGGGTTGATTGGTGTAGGTACAGGTGTCTGGCTACTGTGGGGGGAATGACTGCCCCTGAGTGTCTGGGAGGAAAGCATGTCCCTGTTCCCTAGAGCACATAGGTGGGTGGGTTTTGCAGCCAGACCATGGGCACCCAATGCTGTTGGTTGTAAGGACTGGGATTCACCACTTATTCTTGGACTCCTGAATTGGGTGGCTAGGTGGCATGGGTGGAGCCACCAACTCTCAGGTCACTGATGTGGGTAGGTGAGGACCCTGCTTAATTGGCAGAACACTGTCAAATATCACAAATCTGCCACTCCACTTTATAGCTGATACAGTTGAAAATAGGCTTCAGGTATATACCCTGTTGTAGTGTGCTAATGAGGGCCTACGCTGTTGACATGGGCCCACACAGGTCTATGCAAGGGTGAAAGGCATTCAGAGTCCTTGGACCCCTTATGTCTGTGCCTTCCCTGAGTTCCTGGCTTAGGGAAGCTGGCAGATTATTTTTTGTTGTTTGTTCCTGCTCCAGGGCATGTGATAGTTCCTACTTCTGGCCCAGGGGACCCAGAAATAGCCGAAGCTGGTCCAAGACTAAAAACAGAGAGGGAGGAAGCAGGTAAATGGGAGAGATGTTCTTCCCAAAGGGGATGATTTTTGATTTGTGTGGCATTTTAAATGCATGTACTTATCTTTTGCCAACTTAGCACTGCTTTTCACTGGTTCTGGAGGCTTGTGTAGACTTTCTACCACTCGGTCTCTTCTGATGTGCAAAACATGTCCCGAGCGTCACTGCTTGCCTCACCGCACATGCCATCCGATCCAGCCTGCAGGGTGCTGGTTTCTGCCGGGTCAGGTCTGTCAACGTCTCACTGCTTCTGAACCATATCCCCCTCCCCCTGCTACTAAGTCCAATTCTGTAACTTCACCTTTGATGTTCAGGGCTCCTAGATTGTCATATATAATCGATTTACTTCTCTGGGTCTTTGTTATAAGAGGGGCTACACAAAGCATCTGACTACTCTGCCATCTTGGCCCCACCCCCTACAAGAGACATTTTTCATCACATTCCTGAATCTGACACTATCAGAGAAACTTATCTCTGAGAAAATGAAATAGGGATGAGGCAGTAGGCAGAAAAAATCCGTTGGGTTGGAGTCGATTGTGATGCATAATGACCCTATAGGTCAGAGTAGAACTGCCTCATAGGGTTTTCAAGGAGTGGCTGTTGCATTTGAACTACTGGGCCAGAGTATATTTGGAGCACTGGTGGTGCAGTGGTTAAGAACTCAGCTGCTAACCAAAAGCTTGGCAGTTCCAATACATTAGCTGCTCCATGGAAACCCTATGGGGGCAATTCTACTCTGTCCTATAGCATTGCTATGTGTTGAAATCAATTCACCAGCAATGGGTTTGGTTTTTTGGTTTACATGCCTACATGAGTAAAATTTGTCTTGAATCTCTAAACTTAATTCTAATGTAAGAATGCAATTGTAGTACTTCTCCATAAAGCTTTGTCTTAAGTCATCAGGATGAAAGCCAAACCCACTGCCGTCAAGTCGATTCTGACTCATCCCAACCCTGTAGTTTCCGAGGAGCGCCTGGTGGATTTGAACTGCCGTACTCTTGGTTAGCAGTCGTAGCACTTACCCACTATGCCACCAGGGTTTCCTGATCAGGATATCCTGTGCTAATTTATTGGATACCTTCAGGAATTCTTCATCAGTTATATTCACGTTAAGAAGGAAAAAAATATCAGAAGGAACTTCATACATCTTCGCCCTTCATTTCAGGCAAGATTCAAGTGTGTCAGTGATGGTGGTGGTGTGAAATTGATCTCTGGCACTGAATACTTGTGGAGCATTTCTGTCATTTACTTGTTTCTTTTAATGCTTCTGCAACAATAAACTGGTTGATAATCAGTATTTGGCAGTATTTGTTTTATTGTGTTTTCAAAATATTCTCTTATGTAAATATCTTGTTAATAGCTGGTAGAGATCTATGCATGTCTATAAATTTACTTCTGAATCTTGGAGAATTGCCTCGTCAAATGGAAATGATGCAATATATTATTATACATAACAAACGTAAATATATGGTCTGTGTTTCCATTTTGTTGGCGACGTTTTAAGCTTCTGTTCTGGTATCTCCTTTTTGTGACTGGTCTTCAGCAATATTCTCTATGGCACCTAGAATCTGAGTGTGTGATTCCAGGATTGCACTCATTGCTATAGCATGTGCTTCCCAGTGGGTATTAGAAAGACATTTTAATGCTGATCATTGCCTAAATATGTTTTAAGAACAGCTCATCAATGAAAAGAGACGGTAAAAAATTTGTAAAATATCTGAATAGAAGAAAAAAATCATTTTTCTTGACAAAAATCCACTGTGATACATCCTACAAAATTAAGTGAATATGCAGCACCTTGGTATGAAAATGGCATATTCATTACATTCCAGAATTTTCTGTTGCATGCCTTTATAATGCAGTGATATTTCACAGCATTGTCATAGGATTGGTCTCTGCAATTAGAAAAATCAATTTTGCAAACTTCGCCTAATTAGTGAAACACTTGGTTTGCAATGTCTTTGAGGCCTAATGCGTTGAGTTCTCCTGACTCGCTTGGTGCATGTTATGCCTTCTTTGCCTCAAGTTTCTTCCATTTGTAATGGAAATGTCTAGCTTGTGCCTTTTATGCCATTGTACCTTAGGAAGCAGATAACTTGTGTCCTAGATTTCACAGATGAAGAGGGATTTTTGAATTTTGGACTTGGACTTGATTTAAGACTTTTTCTTTGCTATGATGGGATGAGGAAACCCTGGTGCCGTAGTGGTTAAGTGCTACGGCTGCTAACCAAGAGGTCGACAGTTCGAATCTGCCAGGCGCTCCTTGGAAACTCTGTGGGGCAGTTCTACTCTGTCCTGTAGGGTCTCTATGAGTCAGAATCGACTGGACGGCAGTGGGTTTGGTTTTGGTTTGTGATGGGATGAATATGTTTTCTATTTGCAAGAATGTGATTTTGGGGGGGGCAAAGGGTAGAATGTCATGAATTGAATTATGTCCCCCGCAAATGTGTGTATCAACTTGGATAGGCCATGTGAGGTTGTCCTCCATTTTGTGATGGTAATTTTATGTTGAGAGGATTAGGGTGGGATTTTAACACCTCCCTGATCCGAGATACAGGGAGTTTCCCTAGGGTGTGGTCTGCACCACCTTTTATCTCTCAGGAGATGAAAGGATAGAGAGTTGGGGACTTCATACTACCAAGAGCAGAGCATGTCCTTTGGACCGGGGGTCCCTGTGCCTGAGAAGCTCCTTGACCATGGGAAGATGGAGGACAAGGACCTTCTTCCAGAATCAACAGAGAGAGAAAGCCTTCCCCTGGAGCTGACATCCTGAATTTGGACTTGTAACCTACTAGACTGTGAGAAAATAAATTTCTCTTTGTTAAAGCCATCCACTTATGGTATCTGTTATGGCAGCACTAGATAACTAAGGCAGCGATGATTTTAGCTTCTGTTTTGGAGTTTCCTTTTTGTATCTGGTCTTCAGCAATATTCTGTGTGGCGCCTAGAATTGTATTTGTTGCTATAGCATGTGCTTCCCAATGTGTATTAGACATTTTAATGCTCAATCATTGCTTGAATGTGTTTTAAGAACAGCTCATCAGTGAGTAGAGGTGGCAAAAAATTTGTAAAGTAACTGAATATTAGAAAAAACATCAATTGCTTTTGGACAAAAAAAATCTGTTGTGATACATCCTACAAAATTAAGTGAATGTGCAGCACCTTGGTATGAAAATGGCATATTAATTTCATTCCAGAATTTTCTGTTGTATGCCTTTATAATGCAATGACGTAATGGCAGCATTGTCATAGGATTGGTCTCTGCACTTAGAAAAATCAATTTTGCAAACTTCACATAATTAGTGAAACACTTGCTTTGCAACGTCTTTACCAGTATGATTTTTTAAGCTAGTAAATGGGATAAATCGCCACACAGGTTTTCTACCTGTTGGAGATATGGATCTTTAAACAATCCTTAGCTGGCCTGTATGAGAAGGCTCAGAAGTGGAATCCACAGACAAAATAAAATAACGAGCTATACTTATTTCACTGACAGTAGTTGATTGAACTTCATCACTTATCAAGATTATAAATTTTTTACACATTATTTTAGAATTATAGGATGGATTGCCCTTTCCTGTGTTACCGTATTTTGAGATGTGACCTGCTAAAAATAGATCAAATGAGCAACAAGTTGAAGCCAACTTTAAAATTTTCCATTTCGTGGGGACCCAAAGACTTCATTTATTTTTCACGAAGATAGTCCACATTCAGTGATTGTTAGGACAACAACGACACATTACAAAATGGCTTTTCAATACTGATGTTCATTAATTTGTGGTTCCGCTTCATAAATTAAGCCAGAACAGTGTGTTTGGCTTAAATATGATAACATAATCTTTGTGAATTGAACTATTTTCATGTTTACCGATCCTATTCAATTTGCACCAATTGCTAAATTCATCTGTAACAATTCGAGAATTAAATGAGGATGACAGGTTTGTTTGTTTGGTTAGTAGGTTTGCAAACAAAACAATACACAGAGCTGACTGATGGAGATTGCAGTAGCCACTCCCTCTTATAATTTTCATCATTAACTTTGCACTCTAGAAAAAATTCTGGCTACAGAACTTTGTTTACTGTCCAGGAATTTTCAACACAAATTTACAAGTGGACAACTGTGATGTTGACAATCACTTGGGCCTCTTTTGATCCAGTAATTTACTTCGTTGGAAGAAAATTATTCCACAAGGCAGGATCTGCATTTCTGTTATTTATGGGGTCTGCAGATGTGACAATTTAATATTCTTAGTTTCACTTTCTAAATCATTACTTTTTTTTTTTTTTTTACTACAGCAAGAAATAGTTGCAGAATTTGGAACAAATTCTGTTATATTTGTATTGCCATCGTTAATTTCAGCACTAGTGGTACTAGTAGGATGATTCCCACCCATTAAGCACGTACCTTTAATGGCAGAAGTCTCTTCTGATTTATTACATTCTCAAAACGAATTTTGGAATAGTCTTCAGGGATTCACAAATCATTTTCTTTTTATCTTTTGCAGGCTTCCATTTTTGCACTGCACTTAGTTATTGCCGTTTCATTTTGCCTGGATTGAAAATTATGTCACTTTTTAAATTTGATTCTGCCATAACAATAAATTTGAATAATAGAAAATAAATTTATAAAACTGGAAGTTTATAAAAGAAAATTTACTTTAGAATTTAGACATTAACACAAAAAAATTTATATTTGAAAATTAAATAACTCATTGCTGTGGATGAAATTTTAAGTAACAGTGACCCTATTGGACAGAATAGAACTGCACAGTAGGGTTTCTAAGGAGAGGCTGGTTGAGACCTTTTAGTTTCAGCCAGGCTCTTAACCACTGTTCCACCAGGGCTACATTTGAAAAATAGTAAGTAAAGACGTTAATTTGGACCATGAGATTTTGTTCTTGACGTTTTAGATAGTCCAAAGAAATAGTACATGATATCCTTCTCCATGGACTAATTCCTCCTGAAAACAGGTCCAAAGTATGTAGGATGTAGTCTAGCCATCTTTGCTTCTAGGCTAGGGTACATTCTGGTTATACTTCTTTCAGGATAGATTTTTTCGTTCTTTTGGCAGTTCATGGTATATTCAGAATTCTTCACCAACACAATTAAAAGGCATCAATTCTTCTACGGTCTTCCTTATTCATCAGCCTGCTTTCCCACACATACGAGGCCACTGAAAACACTGTGGCTTGGATCAGTTGCATCTTAGTTTTCAAGGTGATGTCTTTGCTTTTCAACACTACGGAGGTCTTTTGCGCCGATTTGCCTGATGGCAGTGCATCTTTTGATTTCTTAACTGCTGTTTCCATGGGTGTTGATTGTGGATCCAAATAAAATGAAATCCTTGACAACTTCAATCTTTTCTTCTTTGATCATGATGTTGCTCATTGGTCCAGTTGTGAGGATTTTTGTTTTCTTTATGTTGAGGTGCGATCTATACTGAAGGCCGTGGTCTTTGATCTTCATCAGTAAGTGCATCAAGTCCTCTTATCTTTTAGCAAGGAGGGTTGTGTCATCTGCAAAATGGAGGTTGTTAATGAGTCTTCCTCCAATCCTGATGTCGTGTTCTTTGTATAGTCCAGCTTCTCAGATTATTTGCAGATTAAATAAGTATTGTAAAAGAATACAACCCTGACACACACCTTTCCTGACTTTAAACCACGCAGTATCACCTTTTTCTGTTTGAACGTCTACCTCTTGATCAGGTTCCTCATCAGCACAATTAAGTGTTCTGGAATTCCCACTCTTCGCAATGTTATCCATAATTTGTTATGACCCAAGCAGTCAAATGCCTTTGCATAGTCAATAAAACACAGGTTTAAACATCTTTCTGGTATTCTCTGCTTTCAGCCAGAATCGATATGACATCAGCTGTGATATCCCTCCTTCCATGTCCTCTTCTGAATCCTGCTTAAATTTCTGGCAGTTCCCTGTCAGTGTACTGCTGCAGCTGCTTTTGCATGATTTTTAGCAGAATATTACTTGCATGTGATATTAATGATATTGTTTGATAATTTCCACGTTTGGTTGGATCACCTTTCTTAGGAATTGGCATAAATATGGATCCTTTCCAGTTCGTAGGCCAGGTAGCTGTATTCCAAATTTCTTGGGATTAGACAAGTGAGCGATTCCAGTGCTGCATCCATTTGGTGAAACATCTCAGTTGGTATTCCATCAATTCTCGGAGGCTTTTTTTTCTAACCAATTCCTTCAGTGCAGCACGGACTTCTTCCTTCAGTACCATCGGTTTCTGATCATATGCTACTTCCTGAAATGGTTGAAGGTCGACGAATTTTTTTTGGCTTAGTGATTGTGGGTATTACTTTCATCTTCTTTTGATGCTTCCTGCGTCATTTAATATTAATGGCAACTCAAGGGTTGAATTTTTTCTTCAGTTCTTTCAGCTTGAGAAATGCTGAGTGTGTTCTTCCCTTTTGGTTATCCATCTCCAGATCTTCACACGTCATTATAATACTTTTTCTTCTCAAGCCACCCTTTGAAATCTTCTGTTCAGCTCTATTACTTCATCATTTCTTCCTTTCACTTTAGCTACCCGACATTCAAGAGCAAGGTTCAGAGTCTCTTCCGACATCCATTATGGTCTTTTCTTTCTTTCCTGTCTTTTAAAGGACCTCTTGCTTTCTTCATGTGTGATGTCCTTGATGTCATTCCACAACTCACCTGGTCTTCAGTCATTAGTGTTTAACACATAAAATGTATTCTCGAGGTGGTCTCTAAATACAGGTGAGATGTACTCAGGGTTGTACTTTGGCCCTTTTTGACTTATTCTACTTTTCTTCAGTTTCAACTTGAACTCCCATATGAGCAATTGACAGTCTGTTTCACAATCGATCCCTGCCCTTGTTCTGACTGATGGTATGAGTTTTCCCATCTTCTCTTTCCACAGATGTAGTCAGTTTGATTCCTGTGTATTCCATCTGGTAAAGTCCACGTGTATAGCTGCCGTTTATGTTGGTGAAAAAAAATATTTGCAGTGGATGAGTCACTGGTCTTGCAAAATTCCTTCATGAGATTTCTGGCATCATTTCTATCAGCAATGCTGTATTTTCCAACTACTTTTCCTTCTTTGTTTCCAACTTTAACATTCTAATGACCAGTAAATATCAATGCATCTTGATTGCATGTTTGATCAATCTCAGGCTACAGAAGTTGTTTAAAATCTTCAATTTCTTTGTCTTTGGCATTGGTGGTTGGTGCATAAATCTGAAGAGTCATATAAACTGGTCTTCCTTGTAAGTGTATGGATATTAGCCTATCAGTGACAACATTGTACTTCAGGCTAGATCTTGAAATGTTCTCTTTGATGATTGATATAACGTCATTCTTTTGACTCTGGTGGAATATCCATGTTTGTAAGACTGCTCACAGACTGTTTCACCAGAGAGTTTTCTGGTACTGCAACATCTACCACTAATCTCTGTGATCCCTGTGAATGGGCAAAATAAGAATAGTGCTATAGATTTCTTCCAAATACAGAAAACATAATTATGAAAATGTTCTTGCTATTGATTATGTTCTTTACCAATCTGTTCGTATGGGATTTTTGATACTTCACTTGAAAAATGAGTCCAAGGTACTGTGATGTGATTGTTTACTTTGTGTGGCCTTTCTAGCCATGGTCTTATAACATCCACCCTGGTACTTGGGCAGGACTGTGTGATAGGGTAATTGTGGCTCACCAAGGGGATTGTTTAGTTTTCCCTTCAAAGAGAACCAGTTCCAGAGCAAAGAGGAGGATTCAACTCCCATCAAGGAAGAACAGCCAGGAGCTGAGCATATATTATGGACCTGAGATCCCTGCACTGAGAAGCTCCTAGAAGCAGGAGACTGAGATAGAGAGAGGAAGCTGTAACCCTGAAGACGGTAAGATGCCATGGCAGGAGAGACCGAGCAACAGGGACCCAGCTATAGGAGATGATGGCCCATGGAGAAGGAAAGCTGAGTGCCTTTGGAGAGAGGCCCAAGGCCAGCAGAGGCACGCCTACTACCACAGGAGGGAAGAGGTTGTCCTGATAGAAGAACTGTATTCTGAGTGTCTTTGAGCCTGAGTTATAACTGTTACATCCCTAATAAACCCCATAATCATGAATATGGACTGTGAGCTCTGTGTGGCCATTGCAATGAATTACTGAACCCAGCAGAGAAGTAGGGAGTGCTGTGTGAGGGACAGTTGGTGTCAGAGTTAGTGAAGATGGTGGAGAGAGGATAGTTTTTTCACCAATGCCTTCAATGCAGCTTCGATTTCTTCCTTTTATACCATCAGTTCTTGATCTTATGCTACCTCTTGAAATGGTTGAAAATTATCCAGTTCTACTGCAGTACTATATTAATATCAGACAAATTATACTTCAGAAAAAGGAGTATTATTGGGAATAGGTAGGGACATAACGTAATAAAGGTTTACTTCTCCAAAAAGATACAACAATCCTAAATGTGTACATATTTAACAACAGGGCTCCAAAATACAAAAACTAATAAATCTGAAAGGGGAAATGGACAAATACGCATTTGTAATTGGTATCATTACTTTTCTATGAATAATTACTAGAGCCCTGCTAGTTGAAGTCCAAAGCGTCTGTATGAACCACTCATGGATGTCTATGTGTGTGTGTATGTATGTGTGTGTATGTGTGTATGTATGTATATCGTATAAAGACAAGTAATACAGAAATAAACATAGACCCCTTGGGAGGTGCAAACAGTTAATGCATTCAGCTGCTAACCAAAATGTTGGAGGTTTGAGTCCACCCAGAGGCACTTTGGAAGAAAGGCTTGGTGATCTACTTTTGAAAAATTAGCCATTGAACTGACACACTTATGTGTCACTACTACTATGACACACATGAGGGGAGGGGTCACCATGAGTCAGATCAGCTTGATAGCAATTGAATGATTTTTTTATTCATTCTGCCAATGTTTGTCTTTTAATTGGTATCTTAGGCTGGGTTCTTTAGAGAAGCAAAACCAGTGAGATACATATATATATGTATTTATATATAAATAGATTTATATCAAGGAAATGGCTCACGAGGCTGTAGACGCTGGTAGGTCTCAAGTCCATGGGTCAGGCTGGTGGCTTCTCCTGACTCATACATGCAGGGACTGCAGAACTCAAGATCTGCAGGTCATACAACAGGTCTGTGGCTCACAGGCTGCAAAGGCTGACAAATCTCAAGATCGGCAGGTAAGCTGGCAGGTCGTGGCTCACAGACTGCGGAGGCTGATGAATCCCAAAATTGGAAGGTAAGCTGAGAGTTCAAGTCCCAAAAACTTGAGATCAGATGAAGAGGAGCCAGCTGCAGGATTCAGAGTGAGCAAAAGCTCAAGAGCCTTGCCAGAAAGTCCACCTATATTGGATGCAGTCCACACCCCTGAGGAAACTCCCTTACATCTGATTGGCTACTCACAGCAGATCCCATCATGGAGGTAATCGCATTATATCACATCTCATCATGGAAGTGATTGCATCGTTATACGACTGCTAAACTACATCATAACTGCCAAAGCACTGAGAATCATGGTCCAACAAAGTTCCCAATTGTGAATTTAATGATCCCAATTGTGAATTTAATCTATTTATATTTAAAGCGATTAATGATAAGGAAGGACTTATATATTCTACTTTGTAGTAGGTCATATATGTATTTTGTTTCTCATTTTCTTCACTACTGTCCACTTTTGTGTTTGACTGATTTTTTTCAAGTGTACAATTTTGATCCTCTCCTTATTTCCTTTCCTTATATTTTTTAACTTCTTAGTGGTGACCATGAGGATTAGAATTAATATCTTATATTTATAACAATCTTCTTTTAATTAATACAAATTTAGCTTCAACAGTATAGAAAATTCTGCTTTTATTCAGCTCAGTTACCTCCCCTACTTACGTTGCTGGTACAAAAATTGCATCTTTATACATTGTGTGTCCATTAAGAGAGACGTGTAAGTATTTTTATGCATTTGTGCTTTAAATCATATATGAAAAAAAGAGAGGCGTGATATAAAAATATTACTGACTTTGTTTTATCTAAGTAGTTACCTTTACGGAGTCTTTGTTTCTTTTTATGGCTTCCAGTTACTGTCTAGTGTCCTTCCATGCCAGCCAGAATGATTCCCTGTAGCATTTCTCATAAGGCAGTTCTGCTGCTAACACACTCCCTCAGGTTTTGTGTATCTGGGCATGTCTTAATTTCGCCTTCATTTTTGAAAGATAGTTTTGCTAGATATTGCCATCTTGGTTCATAGTTTTGTTTCTGTATTTTTTTTTCCAGTATCTTAAATACATCATCCTGCTATTTTCTTGTCTCAATGGTTTCTGATGAAAAATCAACAGTTAAACTTGTTGAGACTCTCTTGTACATTAGGGGTCACTTATCTGTTGCTGCTTTCAAGTTTCTGTCGTCTTTTGACATTTTGATTATGTCTGTCTGTGGATATCTATGTATTTACTGTCCTTTGAGTTTATTGAGCTTCTTGGATGTCTAGATGACATTTGGGAAACTTCCAGTCATTACGTTTTCAAATATTCTTCCTGTCCTTTCATCTTTCTTTCCTTTCTGGGACTCCCTTAATGAGTATATTGGTATGCTTGATGTTCTCCCGCAGGTCCCTTAGGCTCTGTTCATTTTCTTCATTCTTTTTCCTTTATGCTCCTCAGTTAGAACAATTTCAGTTGTGCTTTTTCAAGTTTACATTTTCCTGCTTTCTTGCTCAAATCTGCTGTTGAGCTCCTCTAATGAAAATTTTATTTCAGCTATTCAACTTTTCAGCTCTATAATTTCTATTTGGTTCTTTTGTATAATATTTCTTTATTAATATTTTCTACTTGTTCATACATTCTTCTCTTGGTTTCCTTTTTTTTTTGTCTAGGGTTTCTTTAGGTCTTTGAGGAAATTTAAGACAATTGGTTTAAAATCTTTGTCTAGTAATTCCAATATCTGTGTTTCCTTAGGGATGCTTTCTGTTCATTTCTCTTCTTTCTTTCTTCTTAACAAATGAACCATCATTTTCTTTTTCTTTTTAGGACTTAAAATAGTGTGTTGCAAACTGGATATCTTAAATATTATAATGTAACTCTGGAAATCAGATTCCCTCCAGTCATTAGGGTTTGCTTTTTTTTTTTTTTAATTGTTGAGGGCCAGTCATCCATTTGCTTAGTGATGTTTCCAAACTATTTCTGCAAAGATTGTATGTCTTCTCATGTGTGGACACTGAGGTTCTGTTCTGTTATCTCAGCAGTCAGTTCATGACTTTACAGTGCTTTCTTTAAATGCTTGTAGCCAAAAAGAAAAAGGAACATTATCCCAGTCTTTGCAGATTGGCTCTGAACGGGCGTGTTCTTTCAATGCTAAGCAAGAGGGCCTAAAACTCTGCCTTAGCCTTCACTTCCGGCCCCCATGGAGCCCAAAGATCAGCCAGAGGTGCAAGCCTAAAGCTTTGTCAGGATCTTTATGAGCATGTCTTCATCCTTAGGCAAGAACATTGTACTCCAGATTCCTCAGTATATGTGGTAGCCCTTCAAAGCCCTTAAACCACTAACCATTGTCCTCTCAGCCTCCTTTTTTCCAAGCTTTTGGATGTCTCTGCTGTTTTCTCTGTCCTTCATCCTTTGACCCTGGAGGTAGGACCAATTCTTTGAGCTTTGTTCTCCTGAGTTTCCATCACATCGTACATTTTTTCTTGTGTGCTGTTGAGTCAATTCTGACTCATAGTGACTATAGGATGGAGTAGAACTTCTCCAAAGGGTTTCTAAGGCTGTAATCTTTATGGAAGGAAACTGTCATATCTTTCTCCTGTGGAGTAGTTGGTGGATCAAATCAAAAGGTTTAAGAGCTGAGTGCTCAACCACTGCACTACTGGGGCTCCTTTTGACATCATGCATCATAATAGATTTTTAACACACCCCTCAGAAACATAGAAGTCCATAAATTATCAAGGATACAGAAGATTTAACATCTATAAAAATACCAAATTTATATATGTGTATGTGTGTGCATTATCTAACCACTAAAGAATATACATTCATCTCATGCACATAACATAGTGTTTATAAAAATTGACTGTATACTGTGTTATAAAGCAAGTCTCAACAAATTTCAAGAGTCTGCAATAATATAGAGGATACTATGTAAAAAATGTAAGTACACCATAATTTTAAAAAAAACCATCTTAGAAAAAGAAAATACAAAATCTCCATGTGCTTGGATATTTTAAAATACTATGCGTTAAAAAAGACATCATAATGAAAATTAGAATATGTTTTGAAGTGAACAATTATGAACATAGTGCATATAAAAATTGGTGCAGTACAGACAATATAATATAGGAAACTTACAGCCTTAAAAATATAATTGGAAAGAACAAATCTTGAAAAATAAGTGAGTTAAACATCCATTCAAAATGTTGGGAAAAAACCAGAAACAAACATTCATAGGAATTTTTGTTTCTATTAATGATTGAATACATGCAACAGACGATCAACGAAGACTAAAGTTGATTCTTAGAAAATGCTGGTAAAATTGACAAACTTTAGGCAAGATTGATCAAGTGAAAAAGAATGAAGGTATAAATACCGAATATCAGGAATTAGAAAGAAAATGACTACAGATCTTGCAGAACTTAAAGATAATGTGAGAATGTTATGAACCATATTAGCCAATAAATTTGCAAATTTAGGTAAAGTAGGCAAACGTATCATACCATGTAAGTTAATAACAACGATTCAAGAAGAAACAGGAAGCAAAAGTAATTCCACAACTGTTAATAGAATTGAATTAGAGTTCAAACTATTCTCAAAAAGAAAACTTCATGTCAGATGGCTTTTCCTGCAAATTCTGCCAAATATTCAAGAAATACTTCACAAATTCTTCAATATAAAATGAAATATATACCCAAACTCATTTTATAAGGCTTGTAGAATGAATATTGATACCAAAACCTGACAAGAGCAGCAGAAGATGGGAAAATTACAGGCCAATGTCACTGATGAACATAGATGCAAAATATGAAAATAAATAGGCAAAACAAATCCAGCAATACTCTAAAGAAGGATATACTATGACCAAGTTGGGTCTATCCCAAGAATTCAAGGTTAGTTTAACATTCAAAAATGAATCAGTATAATTTGCCATATGTACAGGAAAAATAAATGTGGTTATATTAATAGGTGTAATAAAATAAGTATTTGATAACCTTCAGCATCCACTCATGTTTTTTAAAAGAACATCTAGCATGCCATGAGACCAGAAGAACCAGAAGGTTCCCGGCTATTGTCGCTGAACATTTTGATCAAAGAGTCCATAGAAAAGCCCTGATCAAAAGGGGGAAAATGCAGAACAGAATTTAAAATTCTCATGAACCCTAGACTTTTTGGAGCCATTGAGGGTGAATGAACTCCTGAAACTATTGCCGTGAGATAATCTTTAAACATTACACCAAAAGCATTCCCTTGAATCATCTTAAAACTGAAGTATAAAAAAGAAAACACCATACTGTTGCTGTTGAGTTGATTCTGACTCAGAGACCCTGTAGGACAGAATAGCACTGTCCCATAGAGTTTCCAAGGTGCAGGTGGTGGATTCAAACTGCTCTTCTTTTGCTTGGCTACCGTATCACTTAACCACTGTGCCACGAGGGCTCCAGAACATTAGCTACTTAACTAATAAAAATGGTCTACCTTGAGCATATGCTCTTTTAAGGACTGTCTATATGGCATCAGATTGACAACAGCTACTGAAAAGATTAGATAGGAACCTTAAGAAGCAGTGGGTTTATGCTAATGACAGAGGAACTACTCAGAAAAGGAGGGTAAGAATGGTTGCACAACTTGAATGTAACCGATGTCATTAAATTGTACAGGTAGAAACCGTTGAGTTGGTGTACTTTTTGCTGCATATATTCTCAACCACAAAAAAATACATTTACAGGTAATAATTAACAAAAAACGTCAAGGAGAGCTAAATATTTTGAAAATAAGACAGAGTTGCATGTGAGGGAATGAGTGGGGTGAGCTGTTTTAGATTAATAATTAGTAAAGGCTTATGGGAGCAGGATATTTGAGGAGATAACTGACCTATATCAAAGGAGAGAATAGCTGTATGAAGTTCTGGAGGGAGGATATTGCCGATAAAGGAAAGAGTTTTTTCTGAGGCCCTTAAATAACCAAGTGTTTTGGCATGTTTGAGGAAGCTCAGGAAATAAGTCATGGCTAGTGTGGAGTGAACCGAGGGAAGACTGTTAGGAAATGAGGTTTGTGTGGTGGGCAAGCCCCGCATCGTGAAGGACCATGGGAAGAGTTTGGGAATTTTTCCTAATTGCCATGAGAAGCCACTGAGATGATGCTGTTATGTAGACTGTAAGAGGGAAGATTGGTGGCACGGAGTCCAGTTTTAACCAAGAGATGATGGTGGCTGTAAGGTGGAGGTAGTGAGAAGTGGATAGAGTCAGGATTTATGTTAAGGTAGAGCCAAGAGTCCAGAATATGTGTCAATGGACTGGATGCAAGATTTGAATAAAGGAGAGAAATCAAGGATGATTTCTAGGTTTTTGTCCTGAACAACCAGAGGATAGTGAGAACATTTGCTGAGATAAGGAAGACTGGGAGGTAGATAAGACACTTGGAGCAAGAATTTTATTTGAACCACATTAAGTTTGAGATGCCTAGTAGACATTCAAGGGGAGATGCGAAGTCAGCCATTGGTGAAGGAACAACAGGGCAGAGTATGTAAATGAGGGTATCCTAGGGCTCAGGTGGAATTGACTGCCATGAATTGGCTCAGATAACCTAGACAGTGAGAAGTGATGAATGATGTTACTTAAACAGGGCATGGAAATCAATGAAAAAGGTGTGGGAGTGGCAGGGAGGCTAAGGTAGAGAAGTTTCTCTCTTCCTAAACCTGATTGGCTGGATTTGAAGACATCATAAGTTCGTGTATGAGAAATATCCAGCAAATTACCAGTTGATTTAATAAATTGATAACAAAGTCCACCTTTCAGCCAAAGATTGAAAAACGAACAAACCAATTGCCATCCAGTGAATTCTGACTCTTAGCAACCCTATAGGACTGAGTAGAACTATCCCATAGGGTTTCTAGGGAGCGGCTGATGGATTCAAACAGCCGACCTTTTGGTTAGCAGCTGAGCTCTTAACCACTGCACCACCAAGCTCAAACCAAGAATAACACACGTGAGGAACTTACTCCTTAGTTCAATCAAGTATGTAGACATTCAAATTCGTAATTTTGGAGATTCCCCCTCTTTTTTTTCAAAATGGGGGGCATTGAGATGGAGGATTTTCCTATGCCCACCATCCTAAGGGATTTAATTAACCCATAGTTGAGACATTGTAAACATCTCAAGAAATTATTACCTTTGAGAAACTTGAGGGTGAGTAGGCATATCACCTGGCACCTCTTAAACTCCTTTTAAAAACCTGACTTGAAGACTCACCTGCCTTTTTGAATAAGTGCCAGCTTGAATAGGCAGGGTTCAGGGAATTGCCAACCAAAGGTATGGTTTCTCCAGAGGTCTCCAAGGGGTGTAAAAGAAGAGCGGAGCCAGACCCCGTGCTTGGGACACACCCTTGGTAGGAAATATTTGAGTGTGTGTGTGGTGAGGGGAGCACTGGGTGTGGGAGAGTGGGGTGGGTGGGTAATAGGGAAATGCCTGTTTTTTTTTTTTTTTTTTTGGTTTTAACAAACAGTTTTTTACTTTTTTTTTTTTAAATTACAATGAACAGTTCAGTGGAGACATGTTCCTTATGTGCAGGGGCTAGTGGAAGTGCTGATAGCTGAGAATGTAGCCTGCTCCCCAAGTGCGAGTTGGCATTTTGGAGAGAAAACTTGATGTTTGGAGCACTGACTGGCCCTGCCTTTTCTAAATAATTAAGGGTGGTGGGGTGGTGGTAAGAGAAAGAGGATGGTCTATGAATACTGACCCTGGAAAATTAACTCCCGAGTGTGTGGATTGTGGATAGCAGGAAAAGAACATCACCCGCAAATGACAGCAGTGCCTTTATTTATTTATTTATGCTTCTTTTTAGTTCTGAGTTGTTTTTAAGCCACAAGTTAATGGGGCCACCATGAGTTTTCAGAGAATGAGTTTTACAAAAATCTAAGTGTTTTAAATATTGCCAGGATTTACTTATATATGCTGTATATGAGAAAAGTCCTTACAGTTAAAGGGAGGAGAAAGAAAGTATATTCAGGAATTAAATTTTCACAGTTCTCTGAATTCTTATATTTCTCTTGTCCATTTTTGTTTTTTTGTTCTTCATCCACCCCTTCCACCTTAACCCACTGTCTTCATCATCTAGTGCTGCCATAACAGAAATACCATGAGTGGATGGCTTTAGCCAAGAGAAATTTAATACCTCACATTAAAGTAGGCTAATAGTCCAAATTCAAGGCATTCGCTCAAGGGGAAAGCTTTCTCTCTCTTTCGGCTCTGGAAGAAGGTCCTTGTCCTTAGCCTTCCCATGGTCAAGGAGCTTCTCAGGTGCAGGGACCCTGGGTCCAGAGGACGTGCTCTGCTCCTGGTGCTGCTTTCTTGATAGTCTGAGGCCCCCATCTCTCAGCTTGCTTCCCTTTTGTTTTATCTCTGGAGAGATAAAAGGTGGTGCAGGCCACACCCCAGGGAAAGGTGACCTGAGTGAGGGTGGTGTTACAATCCCACCCTAATCCTCTTAGAGTAAAATTACAATCACAAAATGAAGGACAACTACACAATAGTGGGAATCATGGCCTAACCAAGTTGAAACACACGTTTTTTAGGGTCATAATTCAATCCAAACCAAACCAAACTTGTCACCATCAAGTTGATTCCAACCCGTAGAGATCCTAGTTGATTTGAACTCATAGAGACCCTATAGCATAGAGTAGAACTACCCCATAGAGTTTCCAAGGACTAGTTGGTGGATTCGAACTGCTGACCTTTTGGTTAGCAGCTGAGCTCTTAACCACTATGCCACCAGGCCTCCTCTTGATACACAGTCCACCCTAATTCACCACTGTGTTAGAAAAAGGTTTTGCTATTCTGAAATAAGAAAGTTTTACTATACTTTTGTGTTCGTGGTTGCTTTTGGTATGTCTTTAAGCACTGAAGAGTTGACTCATACCCATTAAAAACCCATTGCCACTGAGTCTATTCCAACTCATAGCGGCCCAATAGGGCAGAGCAGAACTGTGCCATAGACTTTCCAAGGGCGCCTGGTGGATTTGAACTGATGACCTTTTGGTTAGCAGCCGTAGCTCTTAAACAGTACACCACCAGTGTGGGAGGGGTTTAATTGATAACATGATGTCTGGGCTCCAAGGGAGATGGAAAGGATGTGCAGGAGAAGGGCATGCAGAGTCTGCCTGTATAGTCCCTAGAACTCTGTTCAAGATCATAACATACCTCAGTAGTCACTTGAATCTAAACATACAACTTTAACAGTTGATGTAAATGACTTTACAGATGAATTTTGGAACGCAACTATTTCTCAATGGAAGTTTCTTCAACTAAGCTGTTTGTATTCCCTTAATAATTATGAAAGCTAACATTCATTGTGTTCATTCTGTGTGTAAGGCCTTTTTGTAAGTGCCTTGTGTGTTTTATTTAACCTGCGTGACAACGTTTTGAATAAGACCCGTTTTAGAAATGGGAAACTGAGGCAGTGAGAGGTAAAGTAACGTGCCCAGATCACCCAGCTGATAAATTGAGTTAGGATTTAAACCCAGGCAGTTTGTTTCAGAATTTGCTTATGTAATCACTGTACATGACAGCAGTGAGCCCTAGTGGCTCTGTGGTTAAAGAACTTGGCTGCTAACTGAAAGGTCAATGTTTCGAACCCACCAGCCTCTCTGCAGGAGACAGATGTGGCAGTCTGCTTTAGTGAAGACTTACAGCCTTGGAAACCCTATGGGGCAGTTTTACTCTGTCCTTTGGGGTCACTATGAGTTAGAATCGACTTGATGACAGTGGGTTTTGGCACATAATACTAATGTGCAGTGTATTCTGTATGCCGTGTATATGTTCAGAAACTAATTTTCCCAACATTTATGCCATATATAGATTACCAATCCAGTTGCCGTTGAGTAGATTTTCACTCCTGACGACCCCGTGAGTTTTCAGAGTAGGACTGCCCTCCATGCGGTTTTCAATAGCTGTGACCATTTGGAGTTAGATTGCCAGGCCTTTCTTCCAAGGCAACGGAGTGGATTTAAACTGCCAACCTTTCAGTTAGTAGCTGAGCACTTAACTCTTTGTGCCACCTAATACATATATATACTAGGAAGTTTTCCTCCTTATTTGTGCTTTAATGTTTTGTAGACTCTTACGAATACTTGTTCCTGGCAGTGAACTAGATGCTAAAGAACAGAATAGGCACATGTAACCCTCTCTTACCTTCTCCCTCCCCTTTCACAGAGATGAAATGAAAAGGAATTACTGAGGACAGATTATTGGATTAGGCCCATACTTAGGGCTCTAACAGCATGGGGAGTTTCTCCTGTCACTTCAGTTCTTGTTCAGGAATTGGTACCTGCTTTTTGTGAATCACAAAGACCAGTGCTTTATATCAAGCCATTTAGATTTGGGGTATGGAGCAGTGACTTAAAAAAATTATATTTTCAGAGATTTTTTCTATTAATTATTTACATTTATTTTAATTGTATATTCTAAAACCGCTACAAAAAGGCATGAAATAATTGTTTAAATTTTAATTCGTATGGGTCAAAATGTATGTTAAACTACCTATTGTCGCCTTCACAGTCGTCGTTATGTTTGAGCCGATTGTTGTGGCCGCTTGTTACCAAGTATGACTTTCTTCTCCAGGGACTGATCTCTCCTGACAACGTGTCCAAAATATGTGAGATGAAGCCTCGCCATTCTTGCTTCTAAGGAATATTCTGGCTGTACTTCTTTCAAGACAGATTTGTTCATTCTTTTGGCAGTCCGTGGTATATTCAATATTCTTTGCAAACACCGTAATTCAGTGCCTTCAATTTTTCTTTGGTCTTCCTTATTCATTGCCCACCTTTCGTGTGCGTATGAGGCGACTGAAAACACCATGGCTTGAGTCAGGGGCACATTAGTTTTCAAGGTGACATCTGTGCGTTTGAACACTTTAAAGAGGTCTCTGGCAGCAGATTTGTCCAATGCAATGTGTCGTTTGATTTCTTGACTGTTGCTTCAGTGGGTGTTTATTGTGGATCCAAGTAAAATGAAGCCCTTAATGATGTCAACATTTTCTCCGTTATCATGATGTTGCTTATTGGTCCAGTTGTTAGGCTGTTAGTCTGTAGTCTTTGATCTTCAGCAGTAAATGCTTTAAGGCCTCTTCACTTTCAGCAAGCAAGATTGTATCATCTGCATATCTCAGGTTATTAATGAGTCTTCCTCCAATCCTGACGCCTTATTCTTCTTCAGACAGTCCAGCTTCTCGGATTATTTGCTCAGCATACAGGTTGAACAGGTATGGTGAAAGGATACAACAGTGATGCACACCTTTCTTGACTTTAAACCATGCTGTATTCCTTGTTCTGTTTAGATGACTGCCTCTTTTTCTATGTACAGATTTCTCATGAGAACAATTAAGTGTCCTGGACATCTCATTCTTCCCCATGTTATCCATAATTTCTTATGAGCTGGAGTAGGTCTCAGAAATAATGTGCCATTTCTTCCAGTTGGTTGTGCACGGCTGCCTACTTCCCTAGGTGGTAGCAGCTAAGGCCTGTCTCAGAAACACTCTCCTCCCCACATAGCATGATTCTTCACACTGCTCCATCTTCTTTCCCTTGTGTGTCTCCTGCCCTCCTCAGTGGCTGGGGAAAATGATAGTAGTCCACTGATGAGATTTATTCTTTTATTATACTTTATTGTATCATTTGTTTTTATAACATAATTCCGTTAAAATCAAGGGTAATAAAAATGTTTGTATGATGGAAGTGGATAATCCCACCCATTGTGTCCATCTAAAGTTTCATGAGAAAACTGTGCCCACAACAGAGGGCTCCCACTCCTCTGGCTCACTGTATTTTCTCCTTGTTTATTTGCTCTTCCCTCTTTCCTGATGGATGCATGGGACCACTGAGCTTCAGGACTCCACAATTCTGCTTTTCATACCAGTGTTACTGTAATCTTGGGTTCATGGGCTGCCTTGCCATAGATTTACTCATTCTGTTTCTGTTGATTATTTCATTACTTAAAAATCTCTCATGAATTTTTCCAGAAGTACATTCTATTTCTCAAAAACTTGGAAGCAATGCATATGTATGCAATAAATAACAAGAAAACATACGTAATGCATAGAATAAATTATTAACGTTCCGATATGTCTATTATCTTACTTACCTTGGCATGTATGTGTATTAGAGTCTCTGGTTGATGCAAATGGTTAATATCTTGAGCTGCTGACAGAAAGTTGGAGTTCAGGTCCACCCAGAATTGCTATGAAAGAGAGGTCTGGCAGCCTACTTCTGAAAACTCAGCCACTGAAACCCCTATGGAGTACAGTTCTACTCTGGCACACTGGTGTCATCATGAATCAGAAATGACTCAATGACAACTGGTTTTATGTGTGTATTAGCACACACAGTTATGTGTATTAACACAGATATTATATCCTGATACTTTCATTCTTCATTAGTCTTTTCTCATGATAAGTTTTTTTTTTTTTTTTTTAATGAGGGCATTAAATTACTTTATCATATTCTGTGTGGATGTAGTATATGTTTTTTAACGATTTAACTATAGTTGCAATAATAAATGTGCGTGTTTCTAGTAATCTTCAACCTATACTTACATCTTTTTAACATACATCTCTGCCATTAAATCTCTTTGTTTAATTATTGTTTAACACTCTTTACACCTAAGAGATAGTCTCAGAAGCAGCCCTGATCAGTTTTTCTCCCTCTTACTCATGAAGTCCCTTAATGTATTCCAAGGTATCAACTACGAAGGATTTTACGTACTTATCGTTTGTTTATTTTTCATTCAGTCAGTATATTCCATGGGCCAGAAATAGTCTATGTTATGCAGATACAGTGGTGAAAGGTACACACTGTCCCTGTCGTCATGAAGGGGACAACCCAGTGCAGGTGGGAGGAGCACTGGGGAAATGCAGCTGAGAGCAAGGACAGACAACCCTCCAGGAACCACACTGGACTTCAGAGAGGCTTGCTGGCTGCTGTTCACCTGGCAGGCTTCTAGATACCCGAGTACCCTTGGGCTTGGTGCCTGCTCCTCTCTCTACTGACACCCTCCCTCTAGGATGCCTCAGGGAGTTTACTGCTGTCTATTTGTAGCTAAGGACGTGAGGTTTATACCTCCATCCATTCAAACTCCTCCTGGGTCCAGACTCATATATTCAAATGTCAGCGTAACTCTCTGTATTGACCTCTTTATGCATTATAATGATACATTCCTCATATGGCCATCACGAAAAGCAAACATGAAAGAAAAAGCACAGGAGTGCCTGGCACCAGTGTAGGTACTCAATGAACATTAGCCGTTGGTATTATCCTTGACATCCCCATGTGGGGTGAAGTTTTATTACCGGAGATCTCCATGTGAATATCTAACACCCACACCATGTTATCTAGGCTATGAAACAATTCTTGGTTCCAACCACCATTCCATTCTTATCGATGAATTTCTCAAGGCTTCAGTGATGGGAGTGTGTGTTTTTCCACACAATGGACGTGATTAGGAGTGGTTGGCTAGGTCCTACACAATAAATTGCTCCAACATTCCTATGGGTGACCATTGAGACAAGTTTCAGCCAACGAATGTAGCAAAGAATTGGAACCACTCTCAGCTGTTCATGCGAGTACTCTCAATCCAGAATATCTGGTAAGTCGACTGTTAGGGATTGAATTGTGTCCCTCCAAAGTGTATGTGGAAATCCTAACCCCTGTACCTGTAAATCTGACCTTGTTAGGAAAGAGGGGGCCTGCTTTTATTATGTGAATGAGGTCATACCAATGTAGGGTGGGTCCTAAGCGTAACTCTTCTTAGTTATAAAAGGAGCAGAACACACCCAGACACAAACGGGTGAAAAGGAAGACAGACAAAGAAGACAGATGCTTCTAGAAGGCCAGGAACACAAATGATTGCTGGCATCTACTAGAAGCTGAGGTAGACAAGGAAGGACCTCCCACTACAGCCATGCCCTGAATTCGAACGACTAGTCACCTGCTAAACTGTGAGAAAATAAATTTCTGTTCTTTAAAGCCATCCAGTTGTGATATTTTTTGTTTTGGAGGAACTAGGTAACTAACACACATAACCGTGCTTATAAGTTCAGCCCAGTGCAGAATAATTTTCTTCCCTCCTTAGTCTAGCCCACCTGAACCTGCTCTTTTCCTATCAGTGTCCTTTGCTTTCACCTAAGAGTTATGACAGAGTCAGCTCGATGGTGATGCATTGAAATTTCAATTTATTTTATATTTATGATTATTATTAATTCCAGTATTTTCTACAGTTTTCAATGGAGACAGTCTTATAATCTATGAATAGCATTTATACTTTTTCTCTTTTTGTACTAGCTTACACTTCCAGTGTTAAATGTTTAATAAAAGTAATGATAGAAGCACCCTTATTTTATTGTTTATTAATTTTAAAGAGGATGTCCCACACGTCACCATGAACTATCATGCTAGTTGTAGTTTTCCACGTTCGGGAACTCCTTTTCTGTTCCATGTTTGCTTCTAGTCCTTATCTCTCCGTGTGATTGCATTTTATCAGCCTGCTTTGCCCCCATCTCTTGAGGTGAGCATGTGTCTTCTCTTCTTTCACCTATGCATGTGGTGAATGAAATTACTAAATCTTTAATGTTCACTCAAATTTGTATGCCTACAATAAACCGCCTTGATCATGGCATGTTACGTGGTTTATACTTTGCTGGATTTCCTTTGCTGGCATCTTACGTAGGGTTTTGCATCTCAGTTACTGAGGGTGCTTGTCCTCTAACTCTTCTTCTACCATCCTTCTCTAATTTGTTATCAATTTTAAACTAGCCTTAAGGATCAAGTTAGGGGAGTATCTCATGGTTTTCTAATCTCTGTTGACTATGTACAAGATTAAAATGACTGTTTCTTGCATGTTTGCTGGAACCTGACTGGAAACGATCTAGGTCTGCCGTTTTCTTTGTAGGGAGATCTTGAACTACTGACCCACTGTATTTAGTGGTTAAAGGCATCTTCTGGTGCTAATTTACTTAGAAAAAATTCTGATGCATGCTCTAGATTGCTCAAATCTCATCTTTAAATATTGATTATCAGGGCTTGTAGCCTCATGCAAGCCAATTCATCAATCCCAGATTTCCCCAAAGTCAGGCTCTGCAACTCTTCCCGGTACCAAATTCCCTCATTTAAGACTTATTTGCAAAGAAAGAGACAACAGTATGCTATCTACGCAGTTGTGTATCCGCAGCCTTCTTGAGTGAGGATACAGTCTTCTAATACTTTTTTTGTAATTGTTCTTTTTCTTATTTTTTTTTCCTTTTTTCACTGCCAATACACCCCCTCCCCCAATCTAGTAGTTTTAAAGTTGTGCGTTTCAGGTTCAAGTCTGTAATCCAGCTGGGCTTCTGTTTGTGCTGCATGTGTGCATCAAAAGAACGCGCTTCTAGAAGCAGAAAGCAGGCAGTGCGACTGTTGGGTGGTTGGCGGGGGAGGGGGAGGGGAGCTGCTGCCCAGAGAGGGCGCCCGAGGGAGGCAGGAGATGCCGGGCTGCCCACCGCAAGCCTGCAGACTCCAAGGAGGCGGAACCCGCGTGCGCCATGAGCCTTTTGAGACAGGCCCAAGCCCGCCCAGCCGGGTGCTTGCAGGTTCCACCAGGACTAGGGGAAGCCTAAGGCCAAGGAGGGCAAGGTCTAGGGTCTGGACCTGAGAACTGGTTCTGCCACTTGTGATCGCAGCGCTTATGCTGGAAAGGAGGGCAGGAAGCATATCGCAATGTGTGTCCGTACGATGACCCAGAAGGGGGGAGTTGTGGTCACCCAGGGACTCTGGGGCCCCAGGGTGCAATTCCAGGAGCAGAAGGCAAAGCCACAGAGGCCAAAGTGCACCTCGCCGATGCTTCCCAGGGGCATTGCCCCAAATATGGGGAACAGTCCCTCCTCTGGGCTAGGGACTTTGTTTCCTCCATTGTCATCACTGACTGTGAGACTCTTGTCTAGGCAGACTAATGAGGAGTTATCAAAATGAGCTTCAATGTCCGGATTTGAGTTAAGGATCATAAATTAACACAGAGAAATACGACTTTAGCAATAAGTGACTGTTTGAAGCCCAAGTTGCCTTAAAACACGGAATTTCAGTCTTTCAGCTCCTCTGCTAATGTAGTAACTAAGAACAGGATCTCACTGGAGCTCAAAGATGTGGGGCACTGGGAATACTCCTGGGTCTGTCTGCTCATGGCTGATTGCCTGATTCCCAGTTTTATTATACAGCTTAAATACAGACCAGAAGAGGAGTTTGGGGCTTGACACCTGACATCTTAACACCAGTTCCTGTTTCTTGAGGAAGGAAGAGGTAAAATAAATCAGCGTTTACTGTGTCCTTCTCCATCCCAGGAAGTCCTCATGAAGACCCTCTCAGGTAAGGACTGAGAGGGAGTGGCTTGGTTTACTATTTGACTTTGTCCTTCAGTCACTTTGTTTATGTCCTGCATGTAAACTATTATGCATTGACAGAAGCATTCTAATTCTTATGCAGAATGACTAGACCTCCTGCAGAATGACTATATTGTGCCTCCCTCGGGCACCCCTGTCTGCGCAGCACCCTCCACCCCCAACTGCCCAACAGCCTCTCTCCTGGCATTCTGCTTCTAGAAGTATGTTCTTTTGATGCAGAGATGCAACACACACAGAAATCCCAGCTGGATTACAGACTTGAACCTGAAGACCTTATGCAGAATGACTATTTATGAAGCTTAGTACTAAAGCAGGTACCTACCCCTCAGAGAAGGCCCTGGGGGAGGTTGATACATGCATACCCCAGTGCTCCTGGTGCTCTAGAAGTGCCTGAAATGCCTCTCTGGGAAAGGCCTTCAGATTAGGCTCATGGCCCAGGTGGGAATTCAGGCCTATTTTTCTGTTAGAACATCTCATTTCGCTCTGAAAATGTTATTATCCAGTTTATTCACCAGACATGAGTACAGACATCTCATATTTTCAAAATTAATCCCATTCTCTAATACTAATTTGCCACCAAGAGTATAATCCAAAGTGTTTCCAATAGGCTAGAAAGTCTATCCAAAGAGGGGAGTCCTGCGCCATGTTGTGCAGTGACAGCAGGGTTGGCATAATATGTTTACGCAGATACCTACCACTTTTTAAAAATTTTTTATTGTGTTTTATTTGAAACTTTACAGAGCAAATTACTTTCTTGTTCAGCCATTTATACACAATTGTTTTGTGACATTGGTGGCAATATTCATGATGTGTCAGTATTCTCTTCTATGCTCTAGTTCCCCGTTTCCATCTGCCATGATTCCTGTTCCATCCTGCCCTCTTTTCTGTGCTTTTGGGCAGGTTTTGCACTTTTGGTCTCATACACACGATTGAACTAAGAAACACTTTCTTCACGTGTGTTACTGTATGTTTTATAGACCTGTCTAATCTTTGGCTGAAGGGCGAACTTCAGAAGGTACTTTCGACTTTGTTGCTTTCCATAATTCCTGAAATTCCAAGTCTACCACCTGAAGAACTTCCTTAGTGTTTCATTTAGAACAAGTCTGGTGGCGATGAATTCTCTTAAGCGTCCTTCACCTGAGAATGTCAATATTTTTCCTTTACTCATGAAGGAAATAACAGCCTATAGAACACTGGGTTAATGTTTCTTTTCTTTCGGTGTTGAAAAAATGTTGTTTTCACAGCCTTTTGGCCTCCATGGCTTCTGATGATGAATATGGAGTCATTCCAATTGTTGTTCCTGTGTGAAATGAGTTGTTTTCTCTCTAGCTTCTTTGAAGATACTTTCTTGGTCCTTGTTATTCCACAATTGACCGTGAGGCATTTGGGCGTAAAATTATGTGAGTTTAACTTGTTGGAGTTTGCATAGATTCTTGAATCTGTAAGTTTATGTCTTTCAACAAATTGGGAAAGTGTTGAGCCAGTATTTCTTCAGATACTTTTTTCTACACCACATATTTTCTGTACACCTTATGGAATTCCAATAAATAAATGTTAGATATTTCTGGATTTTTTTGAGGCTCTGTTCATTTTTTTTTCAGATTGGATATTTTCAGTTGAACTGTTTTCATCTCATTGATCCTTTTGTCTGTCAACAGCATTCCGCTGTAGAGCTGATCAAGTGAATTATTTATCTCTATTTTTCTATTTTTCCTGTCTTTAAATTTTCATTTGTGAATGGTTTCTATGTATTTTTCTATTTTTCTAAGGTGTGCCTGTTACTTCTTTGAGCGTGGTTAAAGTAGCTTTTTAAAGTTTTTGTCTATGATTCCAAGACTTACAGAAAATGTTGATGTTGTTTGTTTTAGGAATCACTTGACCCAGTTATGTTCAGGTTGCAGGTTCTTTCCCACCTTCTGTATGCTGTGGCTCAGATGTCGGTTCAGATTTTGAAGACGTTGCGGTGATATTTGGATGTAATCTATGGGAGTGTCGCTCAGTCTGGGACCTTGTTGGTGTTCTAACCCATAATGCAGTTCTCAAAGGATTGATCTACTTCTTAGGGTCAGAGCAAAGCATATGCAACTATGGGAGGTGGGGGGGGGTATGAAAAACAACTTTATGGTATCCCTCTCTTGAGCCGCCTGTTCTCTGTCTCTCTGAGGCTCTCTGATGTCTGAGCAGCTACCTTCCTGGTCCACTGGCAAGAATGTAGGGGCTTTAATCTCTTCATTCTGCTGTGCAATAAAGTGACTGGGTCTGCCTATGAGGCCAAATAACGGTAAGATGGAGAAAATGTAACAGAGATTCCTCTCTATTAAAAAAAAAAAAAAAATTTTTTTTTTTTTTTTTTTATATACTTAGGTCAGAGAGAAGGCACACTGTTTCGGGTGATACTTCGAAACAGGTATGGAGAAAAAGGCATTAACAGGTCGATAGCTGCATACTAGGTGTTACGGATTAAATTCTGTCTTCCCAAAATGTGTATATCAGCTTGACTAGGCTATGCTTCCCAGTATTGTGCGATTATCCAGCATTTTGTCAGCTGGTGTGATTTTCCAATGTATTGTAAATCCTACCTCTATGATGTTAATGAGCGAGGATTTGAAGCAGTTATGTTAAGGAGGCAGGGCTTAATCTACAAGATTAAGTTGTGTTTTAAGTCAATCTCTTTTGAGATATAAAAGAGAAAAGAGCAGAGAGACAGGGGGACCTCAGTACCACCAAGAAAGAAGTGTCAGGAGCAGTGCATCCTTTGGACCTAGGATCCCTGTGCTGAGAACCTTCTTGTCCAGGGGAAGATTGGTGACAAAGACCTTCCCCTAGGAGTGACGGAGAAAAAAAAGCCTTCCCCTGGAATTGGCACCCTGAATTTGGACTTATAGAGCCTCCTGGACTGTGAGGGAATAATTTTCTTTGTTAAAGTCATCCGTTTGTGGTATTTCTGTTACAGGAGCACTAGATGTCTAAGACACTAGGTACCAGGAGATGTACATTTCCCAGTTCTTTCACTCCCAGGGACACTATGACTAAGTAGCCAATGCCATAAATCCATGCGAGCAGACTATTCTGATTACTGCTTTGACTGTACTGTGTGTAATGGTAACCACACCCACCTTGTCTTTGTTGATTGAGTGCCACCACTTGGCTGCTACCACCATGGGCTCCAGTCAACTGCATTGTAGTTAGGTGTCTTCATTCAGTTAGGGCAGTTCTCACTGTGGACTCTTACTTACATAAAATAGCAACCACAGAAGTCTTCAGTAATGCTGGGGCTTGCTTCCCAAATTTGTACCTCACTGCTATGGTAAAAAGAGAGCCCCCTGGGCACTCCGTGTGTGGGTCTGTGGGTCCAGCCTAATAAATCCATTCTAACATTCCAATTTCCCTCAGCCTTTGGTTACCTTCTCCTACATTATACAATGGCAGATCTGCCATTTCCACTTGATTTATTTTAGGCCACCACTTAATCCATGCTTCAGTAAACCAACCAAATAAACTATGAGATCCTTTTCTAACCTCTCAAGCTGAAACACTGATGAAGAATCTATGCTTCCTGGGCCTATATCAATAAACTCAGACTAATCCACCTTTATGTTGCTTGCGCCATTATCCCACACCCGGAATAGCCATTCCCACACATATTCACCAGGTTTCTGTATGTATATATTAGAAAAATCAAGCAGTTCTTTTGGAGTTTAGCATACCTTCTCCTGGGTCACACTTTATAGTTCACCTTTGGGGGCTTGTTGGGACTGAAGCCTAGGTATAGGTCTAGAAGCAAAAATGGGTGGTGGCAGTGGGATGTTCAGCCGTGTCTTATAAGGCATCTGCCTAAGGTGATGCCCCAGGCAATGCCCCAGACACCACCCCAGGAGACAACTCAAACAAGACACTTCAGGCACAGCTGGGGTAATCTCATCAGATGGAGGTGGAAGGGATAATTGTTTTACTGGGAAGGGTGGCTTAGCCGGCAAAGTTAGAGAATCTCTTCAGATGGTAGTAAAAGATCTGGTTCTGTTAGGAAGAGTGATTCAACAGAAATTGGAGGTTCATTGTCCCCTGCTTTCTGACTGTCTGCCCATATGTCCTCATCCTAAGTTTCAGGATCCCATTTCTTCCCAATAAATGCCCTCACTCTAACTTCAGAAACCATTTGAGGTTGGATATTCAACCGGCGCTTTAATTCAGTCACTCTTATGATAAGAATCTGAGTTTATTTTTGGCAGCATTAGCCTTGTTACTATAAGAAATATGGTTTTCTTTCTGGGCACAGGTGGCAGCTTTCAGATCTTGTATGTGGTGCTTGAGCTTTGAGTCCATTTCTTTCATTCACCAGTGTGGCTAGCAAAAGCAGGACCAACCAAGCAGCTTCCTTATTATTCTTATGCTGACAAAATTATACAAAAGTATCATATATATAATCAGGCAGAGCCTTGTCTCTCACAAATATTTGATCCAGTGGTAGTAGTATTTTGCGTATTTCTATTGTCACCTCCACCATGGATTAGCAATAGTCTGTTTACTCCTGGAGACAGTCATCAGTGCCTTTAAGATTAGCCAGACTTGAGAATCAATTCAGAAAACTCATCCTTAAGATTTGGTTCCTCTAGAACCAGTGTAGGTACCAAATGTCTTAGCCTGGGATCTCTAGAGGTGCAAAACTAGTGAAGAGAACATATATATATTTACACACACACACACACACATATATATGAGTGTGTGTGTATATATATGTGTGTGTGTGTGTGTGTGTATGGAAACCCTAGTCACATAATGGTTAATAGCTATAGCTGCTAACCAAAAGGTTAGCAGTTCGAATCCACCAGGCGCTCCTTGGGAACTCTGTGGGGCAGTTCTACTCTGTCCTGTAGGGTCACTATGAGTTGGAACCGACTCGACGGCAATGGGTATATATATATACACACACACACACACACACACACACACACATACATATATATACGCATACATATGTTAGTTGTGGCTGTTAGAGGCCATCAATCCTGTGTAAAAGAGAATGAAACACCTCCTGATCCTGAACCATCCTCACAATCATTGCTATGTTTGAGCCCATTCTTGCAGCCATTGTGTCAGTTCATGTTGTTGAGCAGCTTCCTCTTTTTTTCTGACCCTCAGCTTCTCCAAGCATGATGAGCCTCTCCTGGGACAGGTCCCTCCTGAAAATATGTCCAAGGCACGTGAGACCAAGTCTCGCCATCCTTGCTTCTAAGGTGCATTCTTGGTGTACTTCTTCCAAGATGGATTTGTTTATTCTTCTGGCAGTCCATGGTATATTCAGTATTCTTTGCCAACACCATATTTTAAATGAATCAGTTCTTTGGTTTTCCGTATTCACTGTCTAACTTGCTCAAGCATGTGAGGTGATAGAAAATATCATGGCTTTGCTCAGGCACACCTTAGTCCTCAAAGTGACATCTTTCTTTCTCAACACTTTAAGGAGGTCTTTTGCAATAGATTTGCCCAATGCAATACATTGTTTGAATTCTTGACTGCTGCTTCTGTGGGCATTGATTATGAATTCAAGTTAAATGAAATGCTTGATGACTTCAGTATTTTCTCTGTTTATCATGGTGTTGCTTACTGGTCCAGTTGTGAGAATTTTTGTTTTCTTTATGTTGAGGTGTAATCCATACTGAAGGCTGTAGTGGTTGCTCTTCATCAGTAACTGCTTCAAGTCCTCTTTACTTTCAGCAAGAAAGGTCGTATCAGCTGCATATCATAGGTTGTTAGTGAATCTTTCTCCAAAACTAATGCCATGTTCTTCTTACAGACCAGCTTCTCAGATTATTTGCTCAGCATACAGATTGAGTAAGTATGGTGAAAGGATACCACCATGACACATAACTTTCTGATTTTAAACCACACAGTATCCCCTTGCCCTACTCAAATGACTGCCTCTTGGTCTATGTACATATTCCGCATGAATACAGTTAAGTGTTCTGGAATTCCCATTCTTTGGTAAACTATCCATAATTTGTCATGAGCCACACAGTTGAGTGTGCTTGTATAGTAAACAAAAATAGGTAAACATCTTACTGATAGTCTCTACTTTCAGCCAAGATCCATCAGACATCAGAAATGATATCCCATGTTCCATGTCTTCCTCTGAATCCAGCTTGAATTTTTGGTAGTTCCCTGTCTGTGCACTGCTGCAACTGTTTTTAAATTATATTCAGCAAAATTTTTCTTGCGTCTGATGTTAATGACATTGCTTGATAATTTCCGCATTTTGTTGGACCACCTCTCTTTGAATGGGCACACATATAGATCTCTTTCAGTCATTTGGTCAGGTAGCTGTCTTCCAAATATATTGGAATAGACAAGTGAGCGCCTTCAGCACTGCGTCCGTGTGTTGAAACATCTCATTTGGTACGCCGTCAATTCCTGGAGCCATGTTTTTTGCCAGTGCCTTTTTTCTTCAGTGCAGCCTGGAGTTCTTCCTTCAGTACCATCAGCTCTTGATCCTATGCTACCTTCTGATATGGTTGAACGTTGACCAATTCTTTTTGGTGTATTGAGTCTGTGTATTCCTTCCATCTTCTTTTGATGTTTCCTGTGTTGTTCGATATTTTGCCCATAGAATCCTTCAGTATTGCACCTAGAGGCTTGAATATTTCCTTCAGTTCTTTCAGCTTGAGAAATGCCAGGTGTTTTCTTCCCTTTTGGTTTTCTAACTCCAGATCTGTTCACATTATATTATCATACTTTGTCTTCTCCAGCTTCCCTTTCAGGTATTCTATTGAGCTCTTTTACTTTATTTTTCCTTCCATTCTCTTTAGCTACTGTACATTCAAGAGCAAGATTCAGAGTCTCTTGTGACATCCTCTTTGGTGTTTGCTTTCTTTCCTGTCTTTCTAATGACTTTTTGTTTTTTTCATATATGATGTCCTTGCTATCATCCCACAACTAATCTGGTCTTCGATCATTAGTGTGCAGTGCATCAAATCTATTCTTGAGATGGTCTCTAAATTCAGGTTTGATATACTCAAGGGCATACTTTGACTCATGGACTTGTTTGAATTTTCTTCAGCTTCAACTTGAACGTGAATATGAGCAACTGATCATCTGTTCTGCAGTCAGCCCCTGGCCTGATTCTGACTCATGATATTGACCTTCTCCATCATCACCTTCCACAAATTTGATTCCTGTCTATTCTGCCTGGAATGGTTCATGAGTATAGTCACCGTTTATGTTCCTGATGAAAGGTATGTGCAATGAATAAGTCATTGGTCTTGCCAAATTCTATCATGTAAGCTTCATTGTCATTTCTATCATCAATACCTTATTTTCCAACTGCTGATTTGTCTGCTTTGTTTTCAACTTCGCATTCTAAATGATTGATCAATGCATCACGTTTGATCAGTTTCAAACTGCATAACTTGGTAAAAACCTTCAACTTGTTCATCTTTCACATTCATGATTTGTGTGTAAATTTGAATAATAGTCTTATTAACTGGTCTTTCTGGTAGGCCTGTGGATATTATCCTATTGCTCGTAGTGTTGTACTTCAGAAAAGATCTTGAAATGTCCTTTTTATCGATGAATATGATGCCATTCTCTTCAGTATCTCAATCCTGGCATAGTAGAACATATCATTGTCTAGTTTAAAATGTCCAAAACCAAGCTATTTCAGCTCACTAATGCCTTGGGTTACTGACCTTTATGCATTCCATTTCATTTTTGATGACTTCCAATTTCCCTAGATTCATACTTCCTTCATTCCACATTCTGATTATTAAAGGATATTTGCATCAGTTTCTTCTCATTATGAGTTGTACCCCATCAGGAAATGTCATTAAAGTGGGATCTACTTTGAGGAGGTCGCTCTTCCCCACTCGTATTTTGAGTGCCTTCCAACCTAAGGGGTTATCCTCTGTCATTCAATCAGACAGTGTTCCAGTACTATTTGTAAGATTTCACTGGCCAGTTTTTTTTAGAAATAGATCACTAGGTCCTTTTTCCTAGTCTGTCTAAATCCAGAGCTCCACTCAAAGCTGTCTACCATGGGTGAACCTGGTGGTATTTGAAATACCGGTGGCATAGCTTCTAACATCACAGCAACATGCAAGCCACCACACTACAACAAACTGACAGAAGAGTGGTGGGAGTTAAAAATGAGAAGAACCAAAAAGAGTGCTTCTTCCATGTCTGCTGATTTAGAGGAACCATGAAAAATTGTCAAGTGAAGAGTGATTCAGAGAAAAACATGGGTAGAGTGTGACCTAATCTCCATAAAAACAAACAAATGAATGTACTTACGTGTGTCCCGGCAAAAAGAAGTGTGTAAAAGGGTACATATGTATCTTTGGACACTGGACACTTTGGGGAGCAGGTACAATATACTTATGTGGGGATGGCTCTTATTATAACTTCTATATACAAATCTCTATTGTTAAATGTGTTATAAGAATGTAAAACCTTTTAAAGTTAATAACATCATACGTGTATGTGTGTGTATTTGAAACTTTTTTTCTGTTTTGACTATTTTATATATGTGTTTTTTAGTTATCTAGTGTGGTTATAGCAGAGATACCACAAGTGGATGGCTTTAACAAACAGAAACTTATTCTCTCACAGTTTAAGAAGCAAGAAGTTTGAAGTCAGGGCACCAGCTCTAGGAGAAAGCTTTCTCTCTTTGTGGCTCTGGGGGAAAGTCCTTGTCATCTATCTTCCCCTGGCCTAGGAAATTCTCAGCGTGTGGACACTGGGTCAAAAAGACGTGCTCCACTCCAGGCACTTCTTCCTTGGTGGTATGAGGTCCCTCTCATTTCTGCTCACTGTTCTCTTTGTATGTCAAAAGAGACTGACTCAAGACTCACCCTAATCCTGTAGATTGTGTCCTCCCTCATTAACCTAACTGCCTCTAATCCTGCCTCATTAACATCACAGAGGTTAGAATTTACAACACATAAGTAATCACATCAGATCACAAAATGCAGGACAACCACACAATACTGGGAATCATGGTCTGGCCAGGTTGACACACATTTTGGGGGACACTATTCAATCCATAACAATAGAGAAAACACTGTCTTCAATGCCAGATTCAGAGACTTTTATCCATCTGTGAAGGGCAAACACAGAAACTGAACAAAATTCAGACCAGCGAATTATTGCTTGCTCTTGTAACTAATGACTTCTTCTGGTCTCTATGCCTGGAAATGGCCAAAAAGAATTCTGTGAGGATTAATTCAGTTATTGCTCAAACATCTACTGCATTTATATGTCTACAGGTAAGGAAGAATGCTGGACACCCTGTGTGATTCATTAAGTAACACGGGGACCCTTAGACTATTGTTCTCCTTCTCTGATATGCCACTATCACCTTCTCCCCTTGTTGCTCCCCTGAAAAACCCACACTTGTATATTCTAGGCTTTTTTTCACGATTGAATTTGCAGGAAGTTAAAGATATATCTTTGAAAGATAAAGAAGACTTTGGCCACATTGTCTTTAGACAGTTAAAGTTCTCAGCCAACCTCTGTGCAGGATGGGAATTCACAATCCCTCCTACTCAGTACCTCTGAGCAGGACGGGATTTCTGTTTCATTATCAGGAGACTGCGGAATTCACCCCTCTTCAGAAAACTTACTTTCCTTTGCCTCAAACTGTCCCTCTCAGGGTCTGTCACGGTCAGTCTGAGAAATTCACATGGGCAGCCTGTATGGAAGTGCCCATCCTAGAGGCCCTGCCCTCCCTTCCTTGCTCCATAGGGCTTCCTCTGACACTTGGGGTCACATCTCCCAGGGAGTACACACCTCTGGCACTTCCAGGGATTCCCAGGCCCTGGGATACTGTGGATGGGACTTGGAACTCAATCTCTTTCTTCCCATCCTCACCTTTGATTATCTGTGTCCTGTCTTCACCAGATTTAGGAAGCCTTGACTTCTCTTTGCTCGTTTCATCTCAGTCAGGCTTTTCTATTCCAACTCTCTGATCTCAGGACAGATCAGGTTAGACCACAGAAAAGACAAAGACCAAGCAAACATCACTGATCTGTGCAGAAGCTGCTGGGAAGGGATTCGATTCTCATTGGTTTAGGGTTTTAAGCCCACTGCTCACCGGCAGGCAGGTTCCCCCCAGAGTCTGGCTTCTGTCTGGTACCTTGTACTACAAAGAACTCAGTGACCAGCCCACCTTCACAATCACACCTCCCTTAGAGCTATCTTTGCAGAGGCTCTTTCTCAGACTTCCATGTCCCACTGAAATCCTATTTCTCTTTCCTTACAAACATTATGCTCATTCTCAGGGCCTTGAGACCTCATCTGCAGATGAGTCTTGTCCTCTTCTCTCCTTGGCAGGGGGAGCTTTTGAGTGGACCTCATGTCTTCGAACAGCTATCCTGGGCCTTCTTCCACCCTGGTGCTCTAGGGCTGGATCTCTCCATGTAATAGAGGGGGCGTGGAAGGGGCACAAGGCTAAAAGGATGGATCTTCCAGGAGAATTGGGTTTAAGAAGCCTGAATGAAGTTCTTCCCTGAAGGGTGCATATTTTCAGTCCAGACATCCTGCTTCTCTCAGTCTAAGAGGCCTAGCACATCTTCAGATGCTTCTCCTTTGACCTTCAGACCATGCCTGCACCCTCTGCAGCCAGGTCTCCCACATGTGTAGCAGCACCAGTAGGTGTGGCAGTCTCTTCAGCCCTTGTCTCCTCCTCCAGATGCTCCTGGAGATGCCTGGCTCTTCTTGCCAGGACACCAGGATGCTGACTAGGGACTCAGTGTTGGTTAAAGGATGTCGACCAGTGACCACGTGTCCTCATTTCCTTTGAAGGCTTAGGCTCCTTGCCTGGGCAGAAGACAGCCAAGGTCAGCCTGAGCCTAGACACCTAGTGACCTGTGACACTGCAGCCAGTGATAGATGTTAATTTCCATGCTCAGGAATCCCAAGGTGGCGGATTGAGAGTGGTCGGAGGAGAAGTATAACTAGAGATCAAACACTCACCAGAGCACGGGCCAAAGGTCAAGGAAAGTAGCTGAGGTCGTGGAGCTCTAGGGGAGCCAGTCCAGGGCACAGGCCTCCCTCCTGTACGTGGCAAAGAGGTGCCACCATCCGCAGAGCATGCTGCCATCTGCAGACTCTGGACTGCTGGGGCGCTGGACGCCCGGATTTCGGCCTTGTCTTTGGAGAAGTGACGTGCATGCAGTGTGCCACCGGGGGCTGTGGCCCAGCAGAAGCAAAATCTTGAAAATGGGGGCTTCAGTTGACTTTGCCTGTGCTCTCCTTTGGCTGAGTGACATCCTGTGTTTCCTAGCAGGAGAAGGATTCCTGGAGAGAGGTGGATTCCATGTGTGCAGGCAAAGTGTGTGCTGAGATGATGAGTCGCTGGAGACGGGGTGGACTCTTCAGACCCAGAATGGGCCTCTGGCAGGTATGTGTCAATGTTTTCTGCCCATGGCACTCACCCGGGTATTTGAGTACAGTGTTATGAGCGGAATTAGTAGTCCACGGAGAGGCTGCCACTTCTCAACAACCTTCATCCGGCCAGGGTCTGCCCGTGATGTAGGTCCCCAATCAATCGCTACTCTCCAGACCTTCCAGATAGACTACCAGATCTTCTCTGCCCATGGGGAACCAGTACAGCGAGAGGCCTTCCCCCTTTGCTCTTTTGTCTCTAGGCACTCTGTCAGGCACTCCAAGGTGTGAAGTGACAAGCGGGAGAAGGAAGAGATTTCAGAGAATGAACACATACAGAGAGAGAGACAGAGAGAGAGGCAAGAGATGTTGAGTGGAGATGTCTTGCGTACTGATATCCTCAGGGAAGTGGGAAAATTGGACCCTGGCCTGCTGTGCCAATGCCCTGAAGCAGTCCGCACCAGGGGCTCCCTTGTGCCTGCGTAGCCTTTCCCAGGGTGTGCTAGAATTCTGTGGCCACTAGGTGTCCTGGGTCACAATGGAGGGCCCTGTGTCATCTGCCTGGCGGGCTGGATCTCTGCCATTGGCTGAGTCTTGTCACCAGGCCCATCACAAGCTGCGCCCACTCTGCCGGTGGGGAGACTGTCTCCATGGTGATGGCAAAGAAGCCTTAGTCCCGCCCACCTGGCCTTGACTTCACCTACCCGGCCTGCTGACCCTCACTCAGACCTCTGTGTTGATCAAAATGAATGTCCGCCAATGCGCAGGTGTCAGCGTCTGGGATAAAGGATTCGGGACCTTGCCTGAGGCAGAAGGCAGCCTAGGTCTGCGGGTCCCTGGAGGTCTAGTGAGTTGTGACGCTGCTGTCAGTGACAAATGGTGACTCCCACACTCACATAATCCCTGGTGGCAGAATGATAGTGATGGGTGGAGAAACATGGCTCCTGAGCACACGTTGAATCGGGCACCGGCCAAAGGCCAGGGCCAGGAGTGGACGTCGTGGAGCTGAATGGCGAGCCAGTGAAGGGCCCAAGGATTTCTCCTGTATGTGGCAAACAGGTGATCCGTGTCCCCACGTCCATAAACCACTGGACTGCCGGGGCCCAGGCTGCCAGGGTTTTGGCCTTGCCTTTGGAGCCCGGCCACATACGCAGCCTTGCACCGGAGGCGGGGACATGTAGACAGCAAAAATTTCGAAAATGGCAGTGTCTCCTCAATTTGCCCGGCATCGGCCTTTTTGAGCAGCATGCTTTGTTTCTTAGTTTTTAGGATAAGGCACTGACGGAGAAAGGCAGGATTATGTGTGCAGGAAATGCGTGTGCTGAGAGGGTGACGACGTTGAGACCAGGTTGGGATCTTTAGTCCCAGAAAAGGCCCCTGGCAGGTGTGGGTCAATGTTCTCTGCCCATCCGAGTTGGTGGGGGGGGGTTTTCAGCAAACAAAGCAGCAGCGGGATTATTCGTCGCTGGAGAGGTTGCATCTACCCACAAGCTCCACCTGGCCAGGGTCCGCTCCTACTGTATTGCCCATGTCAATCAACAGAAGTTAAGACCTTCCAGAGAGACTACCTGCTATTGTCTACCCACGGGGAAGTGGTCCAGCCAGAAGCCTCCCCCGTTTCATCTCCAGGCTCTCTGTCAGGCCCCTCGTACCTGTGATGTGTCTCAGGGGTAGAAGGAAGAGATTTCTCTGAATGAACACATCCAGAGAGGGGCCATAGATGCTTGGGAAGGGCACCTTGCGTACTGACATCCTAGCGTAAGTGGAAAAGAGGTACCTACCTACTGTCCCAGTGTGTCGAACGTGTCCACATCAGGGGTTCCCTACTGTGAAGTTATTCCCTGGGTGCCATCGAGTTTGTGGCCAAAGATACAAGGGGCCGTTGTGTGTCCATGGGTACAATGGAGGGCTCTGCAGAACTGGCCGGTTAGGCTGGACTTCTCCTATTGGCTCAGTGTTTGTGACCCGTCTCCGTCAGAAGTTGCGGCCAGCCTTCTGGTGGCTGTCTCCATGGTGATTGGGAAAGAAGCCTTAGGCCCCGCACTCAGCTTTCACCTGGCCTACCTGGCCTCTTTACCCTCATCTAGACTGCTGTGTGGATGAAAGAAAGGATGTCGGCCAGTGACCGCGTGTCCTGATTTCCTTTGAAGGATTAGGCTCCTTGCCTGGGCAGAAGACAGCCAAGGTCAGCCTGAGCCTAGACACCTAGTGACCTGTGTGACACTGCAGCTAGTGATAGATGTAGATTTCCACGCTCAGGTATCCACAGGTGGCGGGTTGAGAGTGGTCGGAGGAGGAGTGTAACTAGAGAGCGCACACTCAAGAGGACATGGGCCAAAGGTCACGGAAAATAGCTGAGGTCGTGGAGCAAAAGTGGAGCCAGTCTAGGGCACAGGCCTCCGTCCTGTACGTGGCAAATAGGTGGCACAATCCGCATAGTATGCCACCATCCGCAGACTCTGGACTGCTGGGGCCCTGGATGTCCGAATTTCGGCCTTGTCTTTGGAGAAGTGACGCGCATGCAGTGTGCCACCGGGGGCTGTGGCCAGCAGAAGCAAAATCTTCAAAATGCGGGCTTCATTTGACTTTGCCTGTGCTCTCCTTTGTCTGAGTGCCATCCTGTGTTTCCTAGCAGGAGAAGCATTCCTGGAGAGAGGCGGATTCCATGTGTGCCGGCAAAGTGTGTGCTGAGATGATGAGTCGCTGGAGACCAGGGTGGACTCTTCAGACCCAGGATAGGCCTCTGGCAGGTATGTGTCAATGTTTTCTGCCCATGGCACTCAGCCGGGTATTTGAATACAATGTTATCAGCGGAATTAGTAGTCTCCGGAGAGGCTGCCACATGTCAACAAGCTTCACCCGGCCACGGTTCACCCGTGATATAGCTCCCCAATCAATCACTACTCCCTAGTCCTTCCAGATAGACTACCAGATCTTCTCTGCCCTTGGGCAACCAGTACAGCCAGAGGCCTTCCCCCTTTGCTCTTTCGTCTCTAGACACTCTGTCAGGCACTCCAAGTTGTGACGTGCCTGGGGGGGAGAAGGAAGAGATTTCAGAGAATGAACACATACAGAGAGAGAGACAGAGAGAGAGGCAAGAGATGCTGAGTGGGGATGTCTTGCGTACTGATATCCTGAGGAAAGTGGGAAAATTGGACCCTGGCCTGCTGTGCCAATGCCCTGAAGCAGTCCGCACCAGGGGCTCCGTTGTGCCTCTGTAACCTTTCCCAGAGTGTGCTCAAATCCTGTGGCCACTAGGTGTCCTGGGTCACAATGGAGGGCCCTGTGTCATCTGCCTGGCGGGCTGGATCTCTGCCATTTGCTGAGTCTTGTCGCCAGGCCCATCATAAGCTGCGCCTACTCTTCCGGTGGGGAGACTGTCTCCATGGTGATGGCAAAGAAGCCTTAGTCCCGCCCACCTGGCCTTCACTTCCCCTACCCGGCCTGCTGACCCTCACTCAGACCTCTGTGTTGATCAAAATGAATGTCCACCAGTGGCCAGTTGTCAGTATCTGGGATAAAGGATTCAGGACCTTGCCTGAGGCAGAAGGCAGCCTAGGTCTGCGGGTCCCTGGAAGTCTAGTGAGTTGTGACGCTGCTGCCAGTGACAAATGGTGACTCCCACACTCACATATCCCCTGGTGGGAGAATGATAGTGATGGGTGGAGAAACATGGCTCCTGAGCACACGTTGAATGGGGCACTGGCGAAAGGCCAGGACCAGGAGTGGACATCGTGGAGCTGAATGGCGAGCCAGTGAAGGTCCCAGGGATTTCTCCTGTATGTGGCAAACAGGTCATCCGTGTCCCCACGTCCATAAACCATTGGACTGCCGGGGCCCAGGCTGCCAGGATTTCGGCCTTGCCTTCGGAGCCCGGCCACATATGCAGCCTTGCACCAGAGGCGGGGACATGTAGACAGCAGAAATTTGGAAAATGGCAGTGTCTCCTCGATTTCCCCAGCATCGGCCTTTTTGAGCGGCATGCTTTGTTTCCTAGTAGGATAAGGCACTGACGGAGGAAGGCAGGATTATGTGTGCAGGAAAGATGTCTGCTGAGAGGGTGACGACGTTGAGACCAGGTTGGGATCTTTAGTCCCAGAAAAGGCCCCTGGCAGGTGTGGGTCAATGTTCTCTGCCCATCCGAGTTGGCGGGGGGAGGTTTTCAGCAAACAAAGCAGCAGCGGGATTATTCGTCGCCGGAGAGGTTGCATCTGCCCACAAGCTCCACCTGGCCAGGGTCCGCTCCTACTGTATTGCCCATGTCAATCAACAGAAGTTAAGACCTTCCAGAGAGACTACCTGCTATTGTCTACCCACGGGGAAGCGGTCCAGCCAGAAGCCTCCCCCGTTTCATCTCCAGGCTCTCTGTCAGGCCCCTCGTACTTGTGATGTGTCTCAGGGGTAGAAGGAAGAGATTTCTCTGAATGAACACATCCAGAGAGGGGCCATAGATGCTTGGGAAGGGCGCCTTGCCTACTGATTGGGAAAGAAGCCTTAGGCCCCGCACTCAGCCTTCACCTGGGCTACGTGGCCTCTTTATCCTCATCTAGAGCGCTGTGTGGATTAAAGAAAGGATGTCGGCCAGTGACCACGTGTCCTCATTTCCTTTGAAGGATTCAGCTCCTTGCCTGGACAGAAGACAACCAAGGTCAGCCTGAGCCTAGTCACCTAATGACCTGTGACACTGTAGCCAGTGATCGATGTTGATTTCCACACTCAGGTATCCTCAGGTGGCTTTTTGAGAGTGGTCGGAGGAGAAGTGTAACTAGAGATCACACACTCACAAGGGTACGGGCCAAAGATCACGGAAAATAGCTGAGGTCGTGGAGCTCTAGCGGAGCCAATCCAGGGCCCAGGCCTCCCTCATGTAAGTTCAAAGAGGTGATCCCTATGCCCCCATGCGCAGACTCTGGACTGCTGGGGCCCTGGATGCCCTGATTTTGGCCTTGTCTTGGGAGAAGTGACGCACATGCAGTGTGCTACCGGAGGTTGCCTATTATTGCCTGCAGAAATCTCTGTTCGGGCCCGTTCTTGCTTGCATGTCTCTCCATTCGCGCCTATTCTTGAACGCTGGACTCTCCGTTTGGGACTATTCTTACTGCCGAGCTCTCCGTTCGGACCTAATCTTGCCTGCGGGAGTCTCCTTTCGGGTGTCCTCTTCCATGCGGGGCTCCTCTCTTAGATCCTTTTGTGCTTACGGAGCTCCTTTATTTGGTTCTGTTCTAGCCTGCGGAGCTTTGCTATTCGGGCCTGTTCGTGAGTGCATGGCCTCGGTACTCGGGCCAGAGCATATGTGCAGGGCTGCGCTACACGGTGTGTTCGTGCGTGCCCGGCTCTGCTACTCGGGCCTGTTCCTTAGTGTGGGGCTTCTCTATTCGGGCCTGTTCTTGCTGCGGAACTCTGTTCAGGCCTATTCTTGCCTGTGGGGCTCCTGTATTCGGGCCTATTGTGGCCTACGGGATTCTCCGTTCTTTGCTGTTCTGGCCTGCAGGACTATCCGTTCGGGCCTATTCTCGCCTGCGAGAGTCTCCATTCGGACTATTCTGAACTGCGGGACTCTCCGTTCGGTCCTATTCTTGATAGCGGGACTCTACTCGGGCCTATCCTTGCTTGCGGGACTCTGTTAGAGCCTATGCTTGCCAGCAGGAATCTCCGTTCGGGCCTATTCTGGCCTGCGGGACTCTCGGTTCAGGCCTGTTCTCGCCTGCGGGACTCGTCGTTCGGGTCTTTCCTCGTCTGCGGGACTCTCTGTTCAGGCCTTTCTGGCCATCGGGACTGTCCGATCAGGTCTATTCTTGCCTGCAGGGCTCTCCGTTCCGGCCTATGCTGGCCTGCGGGATTCTCAGTTTGGGCCCATTCTCGCCTGCGGGATTCTCCATTCGGGCCTATTCTGACCTGCAGGACTCTCCGTTCGGGCCTATTCTCACTTGGGGGACTCTCCGTTTGGGTCTTTCTGGACTGCGGGACTCTCTGGACGTTTTCTTGCCAGTGGGACTTTAAAAAAATTCTTGCCTACGGGGCTCATCTATTCGGGCCTATTCTTGCCTGAAGGAATCTCTATTCGGGCCTATTCTTGTCCGCGGTACTCTCTGTTCGATCCTATTCTTCCCTGCGTGACTCTCCCTTCGGGCCTATTCTTGCCTACGGGACTCTGTTTGAGCCTCTTCTTGCCTGCATGGCTCCTCTACTCGGGCCTATTCTTACCTGCTGGACTCTGCTCTTGCCTGTTCCTGCCTGCAGGACTGTCCGTACGGACCTATTCTTGCCTGCGGGACTCCCCGTTCGAGCCTATTGTTGCCTGCGTTACTCTCCGTTCGGGTCTGTTCTTGCCTGCGGGACTCTGTTCGGGCCTCTTCTTTCCTGCGCGGCTCCTCTACTTGGGCCTATTCTTGCCTGCGGGACTCTCCCTTCGAGCCTATTCTTGCTTCCGGGAATCTCCGTTCGGGCGTCTTCTGGCCTGCGGGACTCTGTTCGGGCATCTTCTTTCCTGCACGGCTCCTCTACTAGGGCCTATTCTCGCCTGCGGGACTTCCCTTCAGGCCTATTCTTGCCTGTGGTACTCTCCGTTTGGACCTAATCTTGCCTGCGGGAGTCTCCTTTCAGGTCTCCTCTTGCATGCGGGCCTGCTCTATCTGGGCCTCTCGAGCTTACGCAGCTCCTTTATTCGGTCCTGTTCTGGCCTGCGGAGCTCCGCTATTCGGGCCTGTTCATGCATGCGGGACTCCGCTACTCAAGCCTGATCGTGCTTGTGGGGCTCTGCTACTCGGGCGTGTTTGTGCGTGCGGGGCTTCGCTACTCGGGCCTATTCTTGCCTGCGAGACTCTGTTCCATCCTATCCTTGCCTGCGGGAATCTCTGTTCAGGCCTAGGCTGGCCCGCGGGATTTTCAGTTTGGGCGTATTTTTGCCTACGAGACTTCCCTTCGGGCCTATTAGTGCCTGCGGGTCTCTCCGTTCGGGCCTATTCTGGCCTGCGGGACTCTGGGCCTATTCTTGCCTGCAGCAGTCTCTATTCAGGCCTATTTTTGCCTGCGGGACTCTCCGTTCGAGTCTATTCTTGCTTGCGGGACTCTGTTCGGGCCTATTGTTGCCTGTAGAAATTTCCGTTTGGGCCTGTTCTTGCCTGCGGGAATCTCTGTTCGAGCCTGTTCTTCCCTGTGAGACTTTCCGATCGAACCTATTCTTGCCTGCGGGACTCTCCATTCGGGCCTAATCTTGCCTGGGGACTCTGTTCGGGCCTCTTCTTGCCTACGTGGCTTCTCTTCTCGGGCCTATTTTTTCCAGGGGGACTCTATTCGGGCCTATTCTTTCCTCCGGGGCTCCTCTATTCGGGCTTATTCTTGCCTGCGGGATTCTGTTTGGGCCTATTCTTGCCTGCGGGGATCCTCTATTCGGGCCTATTCTTGCTACGGGACTCTCCATTCTGGCCTATTCTGGCGTGTGGGACTCTCCGCTCGGGCCTTTTCTTACCTACGGGACTCTCTGTTTGGGCCTATTCTTGCCTGCGGGACTCTCCGTTCGGGCCTATCTTCACCTACTGGACTCTGTTCTTTATTATTCTCAGCTGTGGGAGTCTCCTTTTGGGCCTCCTCTTTCCTGTGGGGGTCCTCTATTCCCTAGTGTTCATGCCTATGGAGCTCTGTTATTCAGGCCTTATCGAGTCTGTGGAGCTCCGCTATTTGGGCCTGTTTGTGTGTACGTGGCTCCTCTATTCGGGCCTGTTGATGCATACGGGTCTTCGGTATTCGGTCCTGTTCGTGCTTGCAGGTCTCCGCTATTCGGTCCTATTCCCTGTGCGACTCTGGTTGGGCCTATTCTTGCCTGCGTGGCTCCTGTACTCGGGCCTGTTCTTGCCTTCGGGTCTCTCTGTTCGGGCCTAATCTTGCCTCTGGATCTCCTCTTTTTGGGCCTATTATTGCCTATGGGACTGTGTTTGGCCTATTCTTGCCTGCGGGGCTCCTCTATTTGGTCCTATACTTCCTGCTGGACTCTGGGCCTATTCTTGCCTGCAGGAATCTCCGTTCGTGCCTCTTCTTGCCTGCGGGACTCTATTCGGGCCTATTGTTGCCTGCGGGGCTCCTCTATTAGGGCCTATTTTTGCCTGCGGGACTCTGGTCGGGTCTGTTCTTGTCTTCAGGACTCTCTGGGCGTATTCTTTCCTGCTGGACTCTCTTCGGGCCTAATCTTGCCTGCGGGGCTCCTCTATTCAGGCCTATTTTTGCCTGCTGGACTCTGTTCAGGCCTATCAGGCCTGGGGGACTCTTCGTTCTGGCCTATTCTCGCCTGCGGGGCTCTCCGTTTGGACCTATTCTTCCCTGCGGGACTCTCTGTTGGAGCCTATTCTTGCCTGCGATACTCTTCGGTCGGGCCTATTTTTCCCTGCGGAACTCTGTTCAGGCCTATTGTTGCCTGCGGGGCTCCTCTATTCTGGCCTATTCTTGCCTGCAGGAATCTCCATTCGGGCCTATTCTAGCCTGCGGGACCCTCCATCCGGGACTATTCTTACCTGCGGAATTCTCCATTCAGGCCTAATCTTGACTGCAGGAATGTCCTTTTGGGTCTCCTCTTGCCTGCGGGGGTCCTCTATTCGGGCCTGTTCGTGCCTACGGAGCTCCGTTATTCGGGTTTGTTCGAGCCTGCGGAGCTCCGCTATCCGGGCCTGTTCGTGCGTGCGGGGCTCCACAATTCGGGCCTGTTCATGAATACAGAATGTAGAATATAGAACATAGATTATACAATACAGAAAAATATACTCTATAGAAAAATAAAGAATATATAGAGCAGAAATTTGAATGTACAATATAGAATACAGAGTATGGAATATAGAACCTAGAATATGGAAAAATATAGAAGTAGAATATAAACGAATATAGAACATAGAGGAATGTACAATTTAGAATATAGAATATAAAATACAGAATATAGAATATAGAAGAATTTCGGACATAGAATATAGAATATTGACTATAGAATAAAGAGGAATATAGTGTATAGAAGAACATAGAAGATACAATAGAGAATATAAAAGAAAAAAGAATATAGGGTATAGAAGAACATGGAATATGGAAAATAGGAGAATGTAGAATATAATTATAGAAGAATATAAAATATTGAAATACAGAATATAGGAAAACAGAGCATAAATTTAGAATATAGAAGATATAGGATATAGAATGCAAAATATAGAAGAATAAAGAACATAGATGACAGACTACAGAATATAGAAGACAAGAAGTAGAAGAAAACAGAATATTGACACAGGGAATATACGGTATAGGACATACACTATTGAAGAATAGAGAATAAAGTAGAAGAATGTAGATTACAAAATATAGAAGAATATAGAATGTAGAATAGAATATTAGATTACAGAAGAGTATTAAAATTTTTTTTATAGACTATAGAGATTAGAAGGTAGAATATACAGTAAAAAATATAGAATATAGAGGAATATAGAATTCAGAAAAATTTAGAATATAAAATGTAGACTATAGAATATAGAAGAAAAAGGAATGGAGAATGGAGAAGGGACAACATAGAATATGGAATAGAGAATAGAGAAGAATAAACAATTCTGAAAAATTGAGACTATAGAATGTAGACTGTAGAATATTGAATATAGAATTTAGAATGTACAATATAGAACATAGCAGAAAGAAGAATATAGATTATAACAGAAGAATATAGAATGTAGCATTAGAATGTAGAAGAGTATAGAATACAGAACATAGAAAAATATAGAATGCAGAATATAGAATATGGGATATAGAATCTAGAATACAGAAGAATATAGGATATAAAAAATATAGAACATCAAATATGGAATATAGAATACAGAGTATGGAATAGAGAATATAGAAAAATATAGAATAGAGATAAATATAGAATATAGAAGAGTATGTACAAAGTAGAATGCAGAATTTTGAATATAAAATATAGAATAAAGAACATAGAATATGGAAGAATATAGAATATTCTGGAATATAGAATGTAGAATTAAACATAGGATATAGAAGATGAAATATAAGAGAATATAGAATGTAGAATATAGTTTACAGAATATGCAATATGGAATATAGAATATGGAAAATTATAAAAAATATAGAATAGAGACAACATTGAATATAGAATACAGAGAATGGGATATAGAAAAATATAGAATAAATACATAATATAGAGAATATACATTACAGAATATAGATTATGGAATATCAAATGTAGAATGTAAAAAGAGAATATACAATATAGAAGAATATATGATATAGACCATAGAAGAATATAGGGTATAGAATGTAGAATATAGAATACAGAAAATTGTATGGGGAAATATAGAATATAGAAAAAACATTGAATATAGAACACAGAGTATGGAAAACGGAATATAGAAAATATAGAGTATAGAAAAATGTAGAATATACAATGTAGAATACAAAATATAGAATATAAAATAAAGTATAAAGAACACAGAATACAGAAGAATATAGATTATAGAATATAGACGACAATGGAATATAGAATATAGAATGTAAAATATAGACTATACAATATAGAAGAATATACAATAGAGAATATAGAAGAATATTGAATATAGAAGGAAGAATGTAGAATATGGAATATAGAATAGAGAAAAATATATAGAAAATATAGAGTATGGAAGAACATAGAACATAAAATTTTGAATGTAGAATATAGAATACAGAACATAGAATATAGAAGAATTTAAAATATAAAATATTTAATATAGAAGAATATTGTATGTAGAAGAATATAGAACATCGAATATAGAATACAGAGTATGGATTATAGGATATACAAAAATATAGAATATAGAAGAATATAGATTATAGAATAAAGTGAATTTAAAATATAGAATATCAAATATGGAATATAGAACACTGAAGATAGAATACAGAATATAAAAGAACTTTGAAAATAGAAGAATATAGTGTATAGAGGATTTGGAATAAAGAAGATAGAATATAAATTACAGAAGAATATAGCATAAATAATACAGAATATAGAAGAAAATAAAATATAAATTTAGTATATAGAATACAGAAGAATATAAAAGGTACAATGTAGAATACAGAATTCAAAATATAGAATGAAGAATTTAGGAGAATAGAACATAGAATTTAGAATGTGGAATATCAAATATGGAATATAGAACATAGAAGGATATAGTATATAGAAGAAGATTGAACATGGAACAGAAGATAGAAAACAGACTGTAAAAGAATACAGAAAATAGTAGAATATGTAATATACGAGAATATGTAACAGAAGAATATAAACAAGAATATAGATTATAGAATATACATTACAGAAGAATATAGAAGAATATCGAATATAAATGTAGAATATAGAATATACAAGGCTATACATAATACAAGAAAAAGAATATAGTAGAAGGTAGAATACAGAATATGGAAGAATAGAGAATATAGAAGAATTCAAATATAGAATACAGAAGAATATAGAATATACATTATAGAAGAATATACACAATAGAAGACTATACAATACAGAATATAGATTATAGAAGAACATAGAATACAGAATTTAGAATATAGACAGTAGAATGCGGAATATGGAATAGAATAAAGACTATAGAATACAGAGTATAGAATATAGAAAATTATGGAATGTAGAATAAAATATAGAAGAATATAGAATACAGAATATAGAATGTAGAATATAGCATATGGAATATAGAATAGGGGACATAGAATATACCATACAGAAAAATATAGTATATGTAAAAATAAAGAATATAGAACATAGAACTTTGAATATACAATATAGAATACAGAGTATGGAATATAGAACCTAGAATATGGAAAAATATAGAAAGAGAATATAAAAGAATATAGAACATAGAAGAATATAAAATTTAGAATGTAGAATATAGAAGAATTTAGAATGTAGAGTATACAATATGAACTATAGAATATAGAGGAATATAGTACATAGAAGAACATAGAACATAAAGAACATAAAAAAGAAAATAGATTATAGAAGAATATAAAAAATATATAGAATACGGAAAATAGGTGAAAGTAGCATGTAATTATAGAAGAATATAAAATACTGAAAAATATAGAATACAGAATATAGGAAAACATAGAGCATAAATTTAGAAGATATAGGGTATAGAATGCAGAATATAGAAGAATAAGGAATATAGATGGCAGACTACAGAATACAGAAGACAGAAAGTAGCAGAAAACAGAATATTGACAAATGGGGAATATAGGGTATAAGACATACACTATTGAAGAATAGAGAAAGTAGAAGAATATAGATTACAAAATATAGAAGAATATAGAATGTAGAATACAATATAAGAAAATATTAGATTACAGAAGAATGTAGAATATAAAGATAAGAAGGTAGAATATACACTAAAAATATAGAATATAGAAGAATATAGAATTCAAAAAAATTTAGAATATAAAATGTAGAATATAGAACATAGAAGAAAATGGAATGTAGAATGGAGTACATAGAATATGGAATAGAGAATAAAGAAGAATAAAGAATATTGAAAAGTTTAGAATATAGAATGTAGACCGTAGAATATTGAATATAGAATGTACAATGTACAATATAGCAGAAAGAATATAGATTATAACAGAAGAATATAGAATGAATAAAAATGTAGAAGAGTATAGAATACAGAACATAGAAGAATGTAGAATACAGAAGAATATAGGATATAAAAATTATAGAATATACAACATAGAATATAGAATACAGAGTATGGAATATAGAATACAGAAAAATATAGAGAAATATAGAATAGAGTATGTACAAAGTAGAATAGAGAATATAGAATATAAAATATAGAATAAAGAACATAGAATATGGAAGAATATAGATCATAGAATATAGAATATTCTGGGAATAAAGTAGAATTAAATACAGGAAGTAAAAGATGGAATATAAGAGAATATAGAATGTAGAATATAGTTTACAGAATATGCAAAATGGAATAGAGATGACAGAAAATTATAAAAATATACAATATAGAAAACATTAAATATAGAATACAGACAATAGAACATAGAACAATATAGAATTTAAAATATACAATGTAGAATACCAAATATAGACTACAAAATATAGAATCAAAATACATAATATAGAGAATATACATTATAAAATACAGAATATTATGGAATATAGAACGTAGAAAGTAAAAAATAATACAATATATAAGAACATATACTACAGAAGAATATAGAGTATAGGATGTAGAATAAAGAATACAGAAAATTGTATAAAATATAGAATATAGAAAAAGAATATAGTAATGAATATAATAATGAAAAATATAACGAAGAATACAATAATGAAGAAGAATGCAATAATGAACAATATAATAATGAAGAATATAATAACGAAGAATATCATGAAGAATATAATAATGAAGAATATAATGAATATAATGAAGAAGAATATAATAATGAAGAATATAATAAAGATGTATATAATGAATGTAATAAAGAAGTATATAATAATGAATATAATAAAGATATATATAATAATGAAGAATATAATAAAGTATATAATAATGAATAATATAATGAATATATTAATGAATATAATGAAAAATATAAAAATGAAGAACAATAATGCAGAATATAATTTAGAAGAATATAATGAAGAATAAAATAATGAAGAATATAAAAATGAATATAATAATGTGGAATATAATGAAGAAGAATACATTAACGAAAGAGAATATAATAATGAAGAATACAATAATGAAGACTAAAATACTGAAGAATATAATCATGAAGAATATGATAATCAAGAATGTAATGAATATAATAATGAACATAAGGATAACAATGAAGACAATAATAATGAAGAAAATAATGTAGAATATAATGAAGAATACATTAATGAAGAAGAATATAATAATGAACAAGATAACAATGAATAATATAATAATGAAGAACATAATAATAAAGAATAATATAATGAATATAATAATGAAGAACAACGTAGAATATAATGAAGAATACATTAATGAAGAATATAATAATGAATATAACAATGAAGAATATAATTAGAAGAATAGTAAATGAAGTATATAATAATGAAAAATATAATGAAGAAATATAATATTGAGGAAGAATATAATGAAGAACATAATGAAGGATATAATAATAAAGAATATAATAATGAAGCATATAATAATCAAGAAGAATGTATTAATGGAGAATATGATGAAAAATACAATAATGGAGAATATAATGAAGAATGTAATAATGAAGGATACAATAATGAAGAATAAAATAATGAAGTATATAATAGTGAAGAATATAATGAAGAATGTAATAATGAAGAATGAAATAATGAAGAATACAATAGGGAGGGTATAATAATGAAGACTATAATAATGAAGAGTATACTAATGAAGAAAATAATAATGAGGAAGAATGTAATAATGAAGAATATAATGAAGAATAATAGTGAGAAAGAATATAATGAAGAATATAATAAAGATATAATAATGAAGAATATACTAACGAAGATGAATATAACAATGAAGAATATAATGAAGAACATAATGAACAATATAATGAAGAAGAATATAATAATGAAGAATAGAAGAATAGAATGAAGAAGTATATAACTAGGAAGAACATAAAAATGAAGAATAATGCAGAAGAATATAATAATGAAGCAGAATATAATAATATAATAAAGAATACAATGAATAATATAATAAAGAATATAATAATGAAAACATAATTATGAAAACTATAATAAAGAATATAACAATGAACAATATAATAATGAATATAATGATGAATAATGTAGAATATAATAATGAAGAATATAATGAAGCATATAATAATGAAGAATATAATAATGAAGAACACATTAATGAAGAATAGTGATGAATAAGAATTTAACAATGAAGAATATACTAATGAAGAATATACTAACGAAGAATATAATAACGAAGAAAATAATATAATAATGAAGACTAATAATGAAGTACATTATAATAATGAACAAGAATATAATAATGAAGTATATAATGAAGAATATGATAATGAAGAATATAATAATGAAAAATAATAGTCAAGAAGGTAATAATGAAGAATTTAATAATGAGGAATATAGTAATGAATATAGTAATGAAGAATATAATGTAGAATAAAATAATGAAGAATATAGTGTAGAATAAAATAATGAAGATTATAACGATGAGGAATATAATAATGAAGAATATAAAGATGAAAAATATAATATTCAAGAATATAATAATGAAAAGGATATAAAAGGAAGACTATAATGATGAAGAATATAGTAATGAAGTATTCAAAAATGAAGAATAATATAATAATGAATATAATGAAGAAATATATAATTATGAAGAATATAATAATGAAGAATATAAGACTAAAAATGAAGAATATAATAATGAAGACTATAATAATGAAGAATAAAAAAATATAATAATGAGGAAGAATATAATAATGAACATAATAACAAAGAATATAATAATGAATATAATAAAGAGGAATATAATGAATAAAATAAAGAAGAATATAATAATGTGGAAGTATATAATAATGAAGAATATAATACTGAAGAATATACTAAGAATAAAATAATGAAGAATATAATAAGAATACAATAATGAAGAACAATAGAATGAAGGAGTATATAATAATGAAGAACATAATGAAGAATATCAAATGAAGAATACAATAATGAAGAAAAAGAGGAATATAATAAAGAATATAATTATGAAGAATATAATAATGAAGAATATAACAATGAATAATGAAGAATATAATGATGAATATACTAATGACGAAAATGTAGAATATAATAATGAAGAAGATATGATAATCAACGAGAATATAAATGAAGAAGAATATAATGAAGGATATAATAAAGAAGAATGCTATAATGGAGAATATAATAATGAAGAATACAATAATGGAGAATATAATAATGAAGAATATAATGTACAATATAATGAAGAATACAATAATGAAGAATATAAATTAAAGAATATAATGAAGAACATAATTATGAAGAAAATAATACAATAAAGAAGAATATAATAATGAGGAGTTATATAATAATGAAGAATATAATATTGAAGTATATAATAATGAAAACCATAGTAATGAAGAACATAATAATGAAGGATACAATAATGAATACGGTAATAAAGAATGCAAAAATGAAGATTATAATGAAGAATTATATAATAATGAATATAATAATGAAGAATATAACTGTAGAATATAATATCAAAGAACAACAATGAAGAATGTAAAAATGAAGAATATAATAATGAAGAACATAATTATGAAGACTAATAATGAATACAATAAAGACGAATATAACAGGAAGTATATAATAATGAAGAATATAATAGTGAAGAACATAAAAATATAATAATGAAGGATACAGTAATGAAGAATTAAATAATGAATATAAAAATGAAGAATATAATGAAGAATAATAATATAATGAGTATAATAAAGAATTTAATAATGAAGAATATATAAATGAAGAATATAATAATGAAGAATGTAATATGTAGAATATTATAGTGAAGAATATAATAGTGAAGACTATAAAAATGAAGAACATAATAATGAAGAATACATTAAAGAATATAATAATGAATATAATAACGAAGACTATACTAATGAAGAATGTATAAATGAAGAAGACTATAATAACGAATATAATAATGAAGAATATAATGAAGAAGAATATAAGAAGAATACAATAATGCAGAATTTAGTAATGACGAATATAGTAATGAAGATTGTAATGATGAATATAATAATAAAGAATAAAGAATATAATAATGCAGAATACAATAATGACGAATATAATAAAGAACATAATTATGAAGAATGTAATAATGAAGAATACAATAAAGAATATGATAACGAGGTTGTATATAATGAAGAATATAATAATGAAAAACAATAATGAAGGATACAATAATGAAGAATATAATAACGAAGAAGTATATAATGTAGAATGTAATGAAGAAGAAAATAAAAAATATAATAATGAAGAAGAATACAATAATGAAGAATAGAATAATGAAGAACACAATAGTGAAGAATATAATAATGAAGGATACAATAATGAAGGATAAAATAATGAAGAATAGAATAATGAAGAACAAAATAAAAGTAGATAATGAAGAATATTACAATATAGAAGGAAAAATGAGGAATATAATTATGAAGAATATAATGAACAATATAATTATGAAGAATATAATAATGAACATAATGACGACTAAAGAATATAGAAATGAAGAATATAATGAAGAATATAATAGTGAAGAATGTAATGAAGACTGTAGTAATGAAGAATGTAATAATGAACAATGTAATAATGTAACAATGAAGAATGTAATAATGAAGAATATATTAATGAAGAACGTAATAAGGAAGAATGTAACAATGAAGAATGTAATAATGAAGAATATATTAATGAAGAATTTAACAATGAAGAATGTAATAATGAATATATTAGTGAAGAATAGAATAATGGGATTAAAATAATGAATATAATAATGAAGAGCATAATGAGCAAGAATATAATGAACAATATAATGAAGAATATAATCAAGAATACAATGAATAGTGAAGAATGTAAGAGTGAAGAACGTAAGAGTGAAGAACGTTAAGTGAAGAACGTAACACTGAAGAACGTAACAGTGAAGAACGTAATAGTGAAGAATATAATAAAGAAGAATATAATAATGAAAAAATAATGAAGAATATAAAAATGAACAATATAATAATGAAGAATATAATAATGAAGAAGAATATAATGAAGATTATAACAATGAAGAAGTATATAATATTTAAGAAAATAATGAAGAATATAGTAAACAAGAATATAATAATGAAGAAGAATATAATAATGAAGAATGTAATAATGAACAATATAATAATGAAGAAAATAGTAATGAAGAATATAACAATGAAGAATGTAACAATGAAGAATCTAACAATGAAGAATCTAATAACGAAGGATGTAATCGCGAAGGATGTAAGAATGAAGGATGTAATAATGAAGAAGGATATAATAATGAAGAATGTAAATAAAGAATATCATAATGAAGAATATGATAGTGAAAAATATAAAAAAGAATATAATAAAGAATATATTAATGAAGAATATAATGAACAGTATAGGCTTAGGGTTGGTTAGGGTTATGGTGTTAGGGTTAGGGTTGGTTAGGGTTAGGGTGTTAGGAATAGGGTTAGGGTGTTAGGGTTTGGGTTAGGGTGTTGTTAGGTATTAGGGTGTTAGGGTTAGAGTGTTGTTAGGGTTAGGGTGTTAAGGATAGGGTTGGTTAGGGTTGGGTTGGTTAGGGTTAGGATGTTAGGGTTAGAGGTTACGGTTCGGGTTAGGGGTTAGGGTTAGTGTTAAGTTTTAGGGTTAGGGGTTAGGTTCAGGGTCAGGGGTTATGGTCAGGGTCAGGTGTTAGGGTCAGGGTTAGGAGTTACGGTTTAGGGTCAGGTTCAGGGGTTTGGGTCAAGGTTAGGTTTTAGAGTCTGGGTTAAGGGTTAGGGTCATTGTTAGGGGTTAGGGTCAGGGTTAGGGGTTAGGTTCAGGGTTAGGGGCTCGGGTCAGGGTTAGGGTTTCGGGGGAAGGTTAGGGGTTCGGGTCAGGGTTAGCGGTTAGGGTTTAGGGTCCGGGTTAGGGGTTTGGTCAGGGTTAGGGGTTAGGTTCAGGGTTAGGTGTTAGGGTCAGGTTTAGGGGTCAGGGTCAGGGTTTTAGGGTCAGGGTCACGGTCAGCGTTTTAGGGTCAGGGTCACGGTCAGCGTTTTAGGGTCAGGGTCAATGGTCAGAGTCGGGGTCAGGGTCAGGGTTTTAGGGTCAGGGTTAAGGTTAGGGTTAGGGTTGTTAGGGTCAGGGTCAGGTTTATGGTCAGGGTCAGGTTTAGGGTTAGGGTTAACAGAACACTGAAGATAGAATACAGAATAGAAAAGAACTTTGAAAATAGAGGAGTATAGTTTATAGAGGATTTGGAATTAAAAAATTATAGAATATACATTATAAAAGAATATAGCATAAAGAATACAGAATATCGAAGAAAATAGAATATAAATTTTGAAGTAGAATACAGAAGAATATAAAATGTACAATGTAGAATATAGATTGCAAAACACAATGAAGAATTTAGGAGAATATAGATTATAGAATATAGAAGATTATAAATTACACAATATAGAAGATTATGGAATATAGAATATAGGAGAATATAGAGTGTTGAATACAGTTAAAGAATATGGAATACAGAATACACAAAAATATATGTAAAAACATAGAAAATAGAAGAATTAATATAGAACATAGTATATCGACAAATATAGAATATAGAAGAATGTAGAACGTAGCATATAGAATAGAGAATGTAGAATATACAAGATTTTAGAATATAGAATGTAGAATATACAATATGGAATATGGAATATAGAATACAGAAGAATATAGTATAGAGAAAAATATAGAACATGGAACATCGAATATAGAATAGAGAGTATGGAATATAGGATGTAGGAAAATATAGAATATAGAAGAACATAGAATTTAAAATGTAGAATATGGAATATAGAAGAATTTATGGAATATAGAACATAGAATATTGAACATGGAACACAGAAGATACAATACAGAATATAGAAAATAGTAGAATATAGAATATACTAAGAATGTGGAATATAGAAGAATACAAACAAGAACATAGATTATAGAATGTACATTGCAGAATATAGAATACAAAATACAGAAGAATATTGAATATAAATTTAGGAAATAGAAGAATATAGAATATAGAAAGCCATAGAACATGCAAGAAAAAGAATATAGTAGAGTGCAGAACACAGAATATTGAAGAATACAGAATATGGAAGAATACAGAATATAGAATACAGAAGAATAGAGAATATACATTATAGAAGAATATACACAATAGAAGAGTATACAATACAGAATATAGATTATAGAAGAACTTAGAATATAGAAAGTAGAATACAGAATATAGCATAAAGACTAGAATACAGGTTATAGAATATAGAAAATTGTGGAATGTAGAATGTAAAATACAGAGTATAGAATACAGAATATAAAAGAACATAGAACACGGAATGTAGAATATAGCATATAGAATATGGAGCATAGACTATACCATACAGAAAAATATATAGATAAAGAATATAGAACATAGAAATTTGAATATACAATATAGAATACAGAGTGCGGAATTTAGAACCTAGAATATGGGAAAATATAGACATAGAATATAAAAGAATATAGAACATAGATGAATATAAAATTTAGAATGTAAAATACACAATATAGAAGAATTTAGAATGTAGAATATAGAATATGGACTATAGTATATAGAGGAATATAGTATATAGAAGAACACAGAACATAGAAGGTACAATAGAGAATATAAAAGAAAATAGAAGAATATAGAGTATAGAAGAATATGAAATATGGAAAATAGGAGAATGTAGAATATAATTATAGAAGAATATAGAATATTGCAAAATATAGAACACAGAATATAGGAAAACAGTATATATTTAGAATATAGAAGATACAGGATATAGAATACAGAATATAGAGGAGTAAAGCAAATAGATGACAGACTACAGAATATAGAAGATAGAATGGAGAAGAAAATAGAATATTGACAAATAGGGAATATAGGGTATAGGGTATACACTATTGAAGAATAGAGAATAAAGTAGAAGAATATAGATTACAAAATATAGAAGAATATAGAATGTAGAACAGAGAATATTGGATTACAGAAGAATATAGAATATAGAGATTAGAAGGTAGAATATACAATAAAAAATATAGAATATAGAATATAGAGGAATATAGAATTCAGAGAAATGTAGAATATATAATATAGAAGGAAATGGAATGTAGAATGGAGAACAATAGAGAAGAATAAAGAATATCGAAAAATTTAGAATATAGAATGTGGACTGTAGAATATTGAGTATAGAATTTAGAACATAGAATATAGCAGATAGAAGAATATAGATTATAACAGAAGAATATAGAATGTAGAATAAAGATGTAGAAGAGTATAGAACACAGAATATAGAAGAATATAGAATGCAGAATATAGAATATGGACTATAGAATGTAGAATACAGAAGAATATTGGATATAAAAACTACAGAATATAGAATATAGAACATCGAATATGGAATATAGAATACAGAGTATGGAATAGAGAATAAAGGAAAATATAGAACAGAGATAAATATAGAATATCCAATAGAGTATGTACAACGTAGAATACAGACTATAGAATAAAAAATATAGAGAACAAAGAATATAGAAGAATATAGATTATAGAATAAAGAAGGTTCTGGAATATAGAATGTAGAATTAAATATAGAAGATGGAATATAAGAGAATATAGAATAAAGAATATAGTTTACAGAATAGGCAATAAGAATACAGAAAATTATAAAAAATAGAAAACTTTGAATATAGAATACAATGGAAGATAGAAAAATATAGAATGTAGAATATAAAATATAGAATAAAAAGTACATCATGTAGAGATTATACATTATAGAATATGGAAGATTATGGAATATAGAATGTAGAATGTGAAATACAGACTATACAATATAGAAGAATATATGATACAGACAATGAAGACTATAGTGTAGAATGTAGAATATAGAATACAGAAAATTATATAGAAAAATATAGAATATAGAAAAGAACATTGAATACAGAACACAGAGTATGGAATGTAGAATATAGAAAATGTAGAGTATAGAAAAATATAGAATATAGAACATAGAATGTAGAATACAAAATATAGAATATAAAATAAAGTATAAAGAACACAGAAAATAGAAGAATATAGATTATAGCATATAGAAGATAATGGAATATAGAATATAGGATGTAAAAGAAAGAATACACAATATAGAAGAATATAGAAGGAAGAATGTAGAATATGAAATAGAATACAGAAAAATGTATATAGAAAAATATAGAATATAGAAGAATAAGGAAGAATATAGAATTTAGAATGGAGAATATAGAATACAGAACATAAAATATAGAAGAATTTAAAATATAGATTGCAGAATATAGAATATGGTATATGAAAAATACAATATAGTATATAGGAGTATATTGTATGTAGAAGAATATAGAATACAAAGTATGGATTACAGAATATACAAAAATATACAATATAGAAGAACATAGATTATAGATTCTAGAGAATTTAAAACAGAATATAGAATATGGAACATAGAACACTGAGGATAGAATACACAATATAAAAGAACATTGAAAATAGAAGAATATAGTGTATAGAGTATTTGGAATATAGAATATACATTATAGAAGAATATAGCATACAGAATACAGGCTATAGAAGAAAATAGAATACAAATTAGAATATAGAACACAGAAGAATATAAAATGTACAATGTAGAATACAGAATATAGAATGCAAAATATAGAGTGAAGAATTAAGAGAAATATAGATTATAGAATATAGAAGATTATACGTTAGACAATATGGAAGATAATGGAATATAGGATGTAGAATGTAAAATATAGAATACAGGAAATATAGAATATGGAATATAGAAGAATATAGAATGTTGAATACAGTATAAAAATATGGAATATAGGATACACAAAAATATAGTATACGTAAAAATATAGAAAATAGAAGAATATAGAATCTAGAATACAGAATGTAGAATATAGAAGATTTTAGAATGTAGAATATGGAATGTAGAATAGAGAAGAATATAGAACATAGAACATCGAATATAGAATAGAGAGTATGGAATATAGGATATAGGAAAATACAGAACATAGAATTTAGAATGTGGAATATAGAATATGGAATATGGAACGATATAGTATACAGAAGAATATTGAACAGAGAACACAGAACACAGAAGATACTATACAGAATATAAAAGAATATAGAAAACAGAATATAAAATATACAAGAATATGGAATATAGAAGAATATATACATTACAGAAGAATATGGAATATAGAAGAATATCGAATATAAATTTAGAATATAGAAGGCTATAGAAAATACAAGAAAAAGCATATAGTAGAATGTGGAACACAGAATATTGAAGAATACAGAATATGGAAGAATATAGAAGCATTAGAATATAGAATACATAAGAATATAGAATATACATTCTAGAATATACTCAGTAGAAGACTATAGAATACAGAATATAGATTAGAGAAGAATACAGAATTTAGAATATAGAAAGTAGAATACAGAATATAAAATATAGTATAAAGACTAGAGGATACAGATTATAGAATATGGAAAATTACGGAATGTAGAATGTAAAATATAGAATATAGAAGAATACAGAATGTAGAATATAGCATATAGAGTATAGATTATGGAACATAGAATATAACATACTGAAAAATATAGTATATAGAAAAATAAAGAATATAGAATATAGAACTTTAGATATACAATATAGAACACAGTATGGAATATAGAACCTAGAATATGGAAAAATGTAGAAATAGAATATAAAAGAATATAGAACATAGAAGAATATAGAATTTAGAAAATACAATATAAAACAGAATATAGAAGGATTATAGAATGTAGAGTGTAGAATACGGAATACAGTTTAAGAAATATGAATTATAGAAAGTAGAAGAATACAGTATATAGAAGATATTAGAATACAGAATTATGACATATATGGAATACAGAATAAAATATATAAAATGTAGAATGTGCTATAGAATACAGAATGCAGAAGTACATAGATTATAGAATATAGAAGAATTTAGAATGTAGACGAGAATACAGATGAATATAGGTTATAGAATATAAGAATACAGAATATAGAGTGTAGAATGTAGAACACAGAACACAGAATATAGCATACGGAAGAATATAGAAAATTTTTGAATATATAATGTTGAGTGTAGAATATGGAGTATAGAATATAGAATGCATAATGTGGAATATACAATACAGAATATAGAATAATATAGTATAGGAAATAGAAGAATATAGAATGTAGAATACAGAATATTAAATAATTTAGAATATAGAATGTAGCATATAGAATATACAAGAATATAGATTAAATAATATAAAAAATATAGAATGTAGAATATAGAAGAATACAGAATATGGGATATAGAATATTGAAGAATATAGTATATAAAAGAATATAGAATATAGAACAGAACACAAGATAGAATACAGAATATAAAAGAAAATAGAATGTAGAATAATGTAGAAAATAAAATCTAGAATATAGAAGGATATAGACTATAGAGAAATATAGAATACAGAAGAATATAGTGTATAGAATATAGAAGAATACAAAATATAGAATAGAGAAAATAGAAGAATATAGAATATAAAATACAGTAGAATATGGGATATAGAATATACATTATAGAAGAATATAGAAGATTATAGTATACAGAATATAAAAGAATATAGAATGAAGAATGTGGAATATAGAATACAGAAAACAGAATATAGAATGTCGGATCAAGAATCTAGAAACTAGAATATAGCGTATAGTAGAATATAGAAGAGTGTAGAATATAGAATTTACAAAGTAGAATGTGGAATATAGAATACAAAATATAGAATATATAGAAATTAGAATATAGAATGTAGAATATACAAATTAGAGAAATACAGATTATAGAATATGGAAGAATACAAAATATAGAACATAGATTATAGAAAATATAGAATATAGAAGAATACAGAATGTAGAATATAGAATACAGAAGAATATATTATATAGAATAAAATAGAACATAGAATATAAAAGAATATAGATATTGAATACAGAATTGTATAGAATATGGAATATAGAGTATAGAATGTAGATGTGTATAGAATGTAGAAGAATATAGAATACTGAATATACAGGAATATACAATATAGAAAATTATAGAATATAAAAGAACATGGAATATACATTATAGAAGAATTTAGAATGCAGAAGAATATATAATAGAGAAAGTAGAAGAACATAGCATATAAAATATAGGATATAGAATGTGGAATATAGCATATAGAGGAATATAGACTACAGAATGTAGAAGAGAGAATAGAGAAGAATATTGTATATAGAATATACAATATAGAAGAATATAGATTATAAGATTATTCAAGAATATAGAATGTAGATTATAGAATATAAAAGAATATAGATTATAGAACACAGAATATGGAGTTTACCATGTTGAATATAGAATAAAAAATATAGAATACAGAATGTAGAATATAGAAGAACGTAGAATATAGAATGTAGAATGTGGAACACAGAACATATAATACAAAATAGAGAAGAATAAAGAATATAGAAGAATTTAGAATATATAATACAGACTGTAGAATATAGATTATAGAATATAGAGCACAGAACATACAATATAGAATACAGAACATAGAAGTTAGAAAATAGAATATAGAAGAATATAGGATATTCACGAAAATGGACTATAGAGCACGGAATATAAGTCATAAAATATACAATATAGGGGAATATAAAGAATACAGAATGTAGAATATAGACTATATATTACAGAACACAGAACATAGAATTTAAAAGTGTATAGATTATAGAATACAGAAGAATGTAGAACATAGAATATAGAAGAATATAGATTATAGAAAAGAGAATATAGAATATTAAATATAGTAGAATATGGAATATACAATATAGTATATAGGAGAATATGGAATATTGAAAAATATAGAATTTAAGATATAAAATATACAATTTAGAAGAATAGAAAATAGAATACAGAATACAGACTGTAGAAGTATATAGGTTATAGAATATAGAAGAATATAGAGTATACAACGTAGAATGTAGAATAAGGAATATAGAACAAAGAACAGAAAATTTAGAATATAGAAGAATATGGAATATAGATTATGGAATACAGAATATACAAGAATATAGTATATAAAAGAATATAGAACACAGCATAAAACAGAATATTGATTATAAAGTATAGAATGTAGGCTATAGAATAAAAATACAGAAGAATATAGAATATAGAAGGATATAGAAAATAGAATATGGAATACAGAATATAGAAGTACATAGAATATAGCAGAATATGGAATATAGTAGAACATAGAATAGAGGAGAATATAGAATATAGAAGGCAATAGAATACAGGACACAAGAATATAGAAAACAGAAGAAAATATATCAAATATAGAAGACAATAGAAGATAGTAGATAGAAGACACAAGATGATAGGAGATAGAAGATTGAACATAGAATACAGCACAAAGAATATCAAATATAGACTATAGAAGAATATAGACTATACAACACAGAATATTTAATATAGAAGAATGTTAAATACAGAATTTAGAATGTAGAATATAGAGTACACAATATAGAAGAATATAGAATATTGAAGAATATGGAATATAGAATGTAGGATACAGAATATAGAAGAATATAGAATATAGAGTGTAGAATATAGAAGAATGAAAAATACAGAATGTAGAATATGAATAAAGAATACAGTATATAGAATAATACAGAACATAAAATATAGACTATAGAAGAATATAGATTATAGCATACAGAAGAATATAGAATGTGGAATACAGAATATAGAAAATAGAAGAATATAGAATATATAACACAGAATGTATAAAATATAGAACATAGAATATAGATTTTAGTATATAGAAGAATACAGAATAAAGAATGTAGAATATAGAATGTAGAGTATAGAATATAGAATACAGAAGAATACAGAATATGGAATAAAGAATATGGAATATAGATATAGAAGAATATAATACATAGAAGAATATAGAACATACAACATAGAATATTGAATATAGAATATGGAATGTGGGATATAGAATATAGAAGAATAAAGATATAGAGGTATATAGAATATAGAAGAATATAGGATATAGAATATGGAAGAGTACAGAAATTAGGATATAGATTATACAAGAATATGGAGTATAGAACAGTATAGGATATACGATATAGAATAAAGCAGAATATAGAAGAATGTAGAATATTGAAGAATATAGAATTTAGAATGTAGAATATAGACTATAGTATTTAGAATGTAGAATATAGAAGAATACAGAATGTGAAATGAATATAGAATGTAGAATATAGAAGAATATAGATTATAGCATATAGAGGAATATAGAATATGGCATGTAGAGTGTGGAATATAGTATATATAATGTGGTAGAATATAAAATATAAAAAATAGAAGCGTATAGAATGTACAATATTGAATATAGAATATATAAAATAGAACAGTATAGTTTATAAAATATGGAATATAGAGTACAGAATATAGAATAAAGAACATAGAGAATAGAAGATAGAACACAGAAGAGTATAGAATATAGAATATAAGACATAAAAGTACAATATAGAAGATTATAGAATACAAAATATAGAAGTATAAAGATTATAGGCTATAGATAAATATAGAATGTAGCTTCTAGAATATAAAATATAGAATGTAGAAAGTCGAATATGGAGTGTAGAATACGGAACATAGAAGAACATAGTATTTAGAAGACTATAGAATATTGATGAATATGGCAAAAAGAATATAAGAAATAAAATATACAATATAGAAGAATATACAATACAGACTGTACAAGTATAAAGATTATAGAAAATGGAATATAGAATGCAGAATGTAGAATATAGAATACAGTACATAGAACAGAGAATGTAGCAGAATATAGAATATAGAAAGTAAATGTAGAATATAGAATATAGAAGACCATAGAATATAGAAGAATGCAGAATATAGAATAGAGAAGAATATGGTATACAGAATATAGAACAGCAAACATAGAATATTGAATATAGAATGTAGAATAGAGAAGAATATAGAATAAAGAATATAGCATGTTGAATGTAGGATATAGAATGTAGAATACAGAGTATAGAATATAAAATTTAGTATATACAATATAGAAATAGAAGAATATAGAATGTAAAACATAGAATATAGAATATGGAAAAATATATAAAAAAATATAGAACGTAGAATGTAGAATACAGAATATGGAATACAGAACATAGAACATAGAAGCATACAGTATTTGGAAGAATATAGAATACAGAATATAGGACATAGAATATAGAGTACAAAATATAAAAGATAAAATATAGAATATAGCATATAGAAGAACATAGAATACAGAATATAGAATGTAGAATATAGAACAATATAGAATAGAGAATATAGACTATAGAAGACAAAATATAGAAGATGGAATATTGAAGAATATTGAACATAGAATATAGGATTTGGAATATAGAATTAGAGTATAGAATATAGAAGAATATAGAATCTAGACTAGAGAATATAGAAGATAGAATACAGAAGAATAAAGAATATTGACAATTATGGTATATACAATATAGAATAAAGGATATAGAATATACAATATAGAAGAATATTATAGATTATTGAGGAATATAGAATATAGAGTTTACAGTGTGGAATATAGAATATAGAATAAAGAAAAATTTAGATTATAGAATGTAGAATATAGAGCCATACACAATATAGAACGTAGAATATACAGAATATAGAATAGAGAAAAATAAAGTAAAATACAGAATATGAAATAGAGTATAGAATGTAGACTATAGATTATAGAATATAGAGAACAGAATATAGCATATAAAATAAAGAATATAGAAGATAGACTATAGAAGGATATAGAATACAGAATACAGGATATTGACAAAAATGGAATATAGAATATAAGATATACAATATAGAAGATTATAGAATATAAAATGTAGAAGTATATAGATTATAGAATACAGAAGATGTAGAATGTGGAATATAATATATAGAAGAATATAGAATACAGAATAAGAAGAATTTAGAATGTAGAATATAGCATATGGAATATAGAATATGGAAGAATATAGAATATTGATGAATATGTAATATAGAAGAATATAGAATATACAGAACAGAATATAGAAGATAGAATATAGAAGAATATAGGATAGAAAATATGGAATATAGAATATAGAAGAATATAGACTATTGATGAATATGGAATGTAGGCTATGATATATAAAATGTACAATATAGAAGAATATAGAATATACAAAACAGAATATAGAATGTAGAAGAATATAGATGATAGAATATAGAAGAATATTGAATATAGAATTTAGAATGCAGAATATAGAATATGGAACATAGGGTAGAGAATATAGATTATAGAATGTAGAATATAGAAGAATATGGACTATAGGAAAATTTAGAATATGAAATGTAGAGTGGAGAACGTTAGATATAGAAAACAGAACATACAAGAAAATAGAATATAGAATGTAGAATATAGAATACAGAATATAAAAGAGAGAAGTTAAAGAATATAGAAATATTTAGAATACATAATGTAGACTGTAGAATATAGAAGAATATAGATTATAGAATACAGAAGAGTATAGAATGTAGAGAAGAGAATGTAGAATATAGAACATAGAGGATAGAACATAGAATATAGAAGAATATAGAATAGAGGATATTCAGGAAAATGGAATACAGACTATAAGACATAAAATATACAATATAGAAAAATAAAGAACGTAGAATGTAGAATATAGATAATACAATACAGAACATAGAAGAGAGAACATAGAATGTAAAAGTATATAGATTACAGAATATAGAAGAATAGAGAATACAGAATGTAGAATATAGATTATAGAACATAGAATATAGAATACAGAAGAATATAGATTATAGAATATAGACAGTAGAATACAGAAGTATATAGAATATAGTAGAATATAGAATGTTGAATATGGAATATAGAAGAATATAGTTTATAAAAGAATACAGTATATAAAAGAATATAGAAAATAGAATATTGATGAATATAGACTATAAGACATAAAATATACAATGTAGAAGGATATAAGATATAAGACATACAATGTAGAAAAATATAGAAAACAGAACGTAGAAGTATATAGATTATAGAGTACAGAAGAATATGGAATATATACTGTAGAATGTAGAAGATACAATATAAAACAGAATATTGAAGAATATAGATTATAGAATGTAGAAAAATATAGACTGTAGAATATAGATTACAGCATGTAATATAGAATACAGCATGTAGAAGAATATAGAACATAGAAGATAGAATATTGAATATAGAAAATAGAATGTAGATTATAAAATATAGAAAAAAATATAGAAGATTATAGGATATAGAGTATAGAATGTAGAAGAATATAGAAGAGAATAGAATATGGAAAATAGAATATAGACTGTAGAATATGGAATATAGAAGATAATAGAATATAGGACACAAAAGAATATAGAAAACAGAAAATATAATATAGAACATAGAATATACAACATAGAAGGAAATTGACAATAGAAGATAGATTGAAGATAGTAGATAGAAGAAAGCAAATGGTAGAAGATTGAACATAGAACACAGGACATAAAATATCAAACATAGAATATAGAGTACAGAATATAGAATTTAGAATGTAGAATATAGAAGATAGAAAATAGAATATAGAACTTAGAATATTGAAGAATAAGGAATATAGGATATAGAATATAGAATACAGAAGAATATAGTATATAGAAGAATATAGAATGTAGAATATAGAGTACAGAATATAGAAGATAAAATACAGAATATAGAACATAGGATATAGAATACAGAAGAAAATAGAATACAGAAGAATAGAGTGTAGAATGTAGAATATAGAAGAATATGAAATATAGAATATAGAAAATAGAATTTAGAATATACAATATAGATAAATATAGAATAATACAGAATAAAAATAATATAGAATATTGTTGTCATTAGGTGCTGTCGAGTCGGTTCCGACTCATAGAGACCCTATGCACAACAGAACAAAACACAGCCCGGCCCCGTGCCATCCTTATAACCGGTGTTGTGCTTGAGCACATTGTTGCAGCCACTGTGTCAATCCACCTTGCTGAGGGTCTTCCTCTTTTCCGCTGACCCTGTACTCTGCCAAGCATGACGTCCTTCTCCAGGGACTCATCCCTCCTGACAACATGCCCAAAGTATGTAAGACGCAGTCTCGCCATCGTTGTCTCTAAGGAGCGTTCTGGCTGCACTTCTTCCAAGACAGATGTGTTTGTTCTTTTGGCAGTCCATGGTATATTCAATATTCTTCACCAACACCACAATTCAAAGGTGTCAACTCTTCTTCGGTCTTCCTTATTCATCGTCCAGCTTTCACATGCATATGATGTGATTGAAAATACCATGGCTTGGGTCAGGCGCACCTTAGTCTTCAGGGTGACATCTTTGCTCTTCAACACTTTGAAGAGGTCCTTTGCAGCAGATTTGCCCAGTGCAATGCGTCTTTTAATTTCTTGACTGCTGCTTCCATGGCTGTTGATTGTGGATCCAAGTAAAATGAAATCCTTGACAACGTCAATCTTTTCTCCATTTATCATGTTGTTGCTCATTGGTCCGGTTCTGAGGATTTTTGTTTTCTTTATGTTGACGTGGAGTCCATACTGAAGGCTGTAATCTTTGATCTTCAAGTACAGATTATAGCATATAGAAGAATATAAAATATAGAATGTGGAATATAGCATATAGAACATAGAATATAGAAACAGAATACAGAATATAGAAGACTATAGAATATAGAAAATAGAAGAATATAGAATATATAATGTAGAATATAAAATATATAATAAAGACTAGAGAATATCGATTATAGAATATAGAAGAATGCAGAATGTAGAATATGAAATATAGAGTATAGAATAAAGATGAATATAGAATATAGAAAAATATTGAATGTAGAATATAGAATATGGACGATAGGAAATAGAATATAATATATAGAATATTGAACATAGAATGTAGAATATAGAAGTATATAAAATATAGAGGAATATAGAACAGTATAGAATATAGAAGAATATAGAATACAGAAGAACATAGAAAATAGAATATAGTATGTATAATGTAGAATATGGAATAGAGAATACAGAATATAGAATATAGAGTACAAAATATAGAATATTGAAGAATATGGAACATAGGATATAGAAGAATAGAGAATATAGAAGAATACAGAAGGATATAGAGTACAGAAGAATATAGAAGGATATAAAATATAGAAGAATATAGGGAGAAGCAGAGAGAGACTTCATAAAGACACAAGCAGAGATGACAATGTGACCACAGAGGCAGAGATTGGATGATGCAGCCACAGCCATGGAATAGAGACAGCCACCAGAAGCTGGAAGAGGCAATGAACAGATTCTCCCCTGGAGCCTCTGAAGAGTGTGTGGTGTGATTCTGCCGTGACAGCTTGATTAAGGCTCAGGTATTTTGGCTCTGACTTCGGATTTCTGGCCTCCTGAGCTGTGGAAGAATAAATTTCTGTTGTTTTAAGTCAATCAGTTTGTAGCAATTTGTTATAACAGACACAGAAAATGAATTAACTGACCAATAAAAGATGTGGTAATCTATGCATCATTATAGTATTGTAACCTGATGACGGTGGGTCCTGCCCGGTGCGACCCCTTGAGTCAATTGAGAGACACCAGGCCTTTGAAAAAGAGGAAGCAGACTCTATTGCAAGCCGGTCAAGCAAGGAGCTCAGAGATTAAGTCTCAAATCGAGCTCCCTGAGGTTGGGGATTCTAGTGCAGTTGCAGGGCTTGTGATAGGGAACTTATGCATAATTCATGAAGTTTCTAAGAACTGGCAGACAATTTCAGGAAATTAACACATACAGGGGTGCAGTAGGGGGTGCAATATGATGGCTGGGGGCATGTGGTTTTCAGGGGGGTATAAATTTTTTTTTTTTTTTATGAAACATGAAGTTTATCCAAGGACAGCTTTGTGGCTTATTGCTCATGTCCAAATGGAGTGAGGGGAAGGTTGGTGGGTAGCAAAGCAAACTTGAACAGAGAAGCAGTAAGATGGCCTTGAGCTGCTACACAGAATTTCTTATCAAAAGAGTGTGATGTGGCTCAGGTGTGATGGGAGGAAGGGGAACCGTTTAACCCTTTACGGTATCAATAATATATATATTTTTAAATAATTTTTATTGTGCTTTAAGTGAAAGTTTACAAATCAAGTCAGTCTCTCACATATAAACTTATATACACCTTACTACATACTCCCACTTACTCTCGCCCTAATGAGCCAGCCCGCTCCCTCCTTCCAGTCTCTCCTTTTGTGACCGTTTTGCCAGTTTCTAGCCCTCTCTACCCTCCCATCTCCCCTCTAGACAGGAGATGCCAACACAGTCTCAAGTGTCCACCTGATACAAGTAGCTCACTCCTCATCAGCATCTCTCTCCAACCCATTGCCAGTCCAATCCATGTCTGAGGAGTTGGTTCCTGTCCTGGGCCAACAGAAGGTTTGGGTACCCCAACTGCCGGGATTCTCCTAGTCTCAGTCAGACCGTTAAGCCTGGTCTTTTTATGAGAATTTGGGGTCTGCATCCCACTGTTCTCCTGCTCCCTCAGGGGTTCTCTGTTGTGCTCTCTGTCAGGGCAGTCATCGGTTGTGGCCAGGCACCATCTAGTTAATAATATTTTTAATAACATATCCAGACTTAAAAACTTAAGGAAGGAGAGGGTCTTTCAATTCTTAAAATAAGGCAGATGTTATGGGTTGAATTGTGTCCACCAAAAATGTGTGTCAACTTGGCTAGACCATGATTCCCAGTATTGTGTGGTGGTCCACCATTTTGTCAAGTGATGTGATTTTCCTACACACTGTAAACCCTACCTCTATGGTGTTAGTGAGGTAGGATTAGTGGCAGTTATGTTAATGAGGGAGGACTCAATCTACAAGACTGGGTTGTGTTTTAAGTCAATCTCTTTTAAGATATAAAAGCGAGAAGCAAGCAGAGAGACAGGGGGACATCATACCACCAAGAAACAAGAGCCAGGAGAATAGAGTATCCTTTTGATTGGGGGTCCCTGTGCTTAGGATCTCTTGACTGGGGAATATTGATGACAAGAACTTTCCCCCAGAGCCAACAGAGGGAGAAGGCCTTCTCCTGGAGCTAGCATCCTGAATTCGGATTTCTAGCCTGTTACGCTGTGAGAGAAAAAAATTCTCTATGTTAAACCCATCCATCCACTTGTGGTACTTCTGTTATAGCAGCACTAGCTAGCTGAGACAGCAGGTATATTGAAAAATATATCTCTGGCACAAAAAGCCTCAAATTGCTGAAAGAAATTAAAAATAGATTTGTATTTTTGTATATTTGTGTGGGTATATATGTGTGTGTGTGTGTATATATGTATATATGAGCTCTGGTGGGTTTATATATATATACACCTGTGTATGAGTTCTGGTGGCACAGCGGTTAAGTGCTCTGATGCTAATCAAAAGGTAAGCAATTTGAACTCACCAGCCTATTCCACAGGAGAAAGGTGTGGCAGTCTGCTTCCATAAAGATTTAGAGCCTTAGAAACCCTATGGGGCAATTCAACTCTGTTCTATAGGGTCACTATGAGTTGGAATTGACTCGGGGCAACTGGTTTGATCTGGTTTTATATGTATATATAGATGGTGTAAGATGAATGACTGAGCTACTGGAAAAGTAAGAGAAACCTGCACTATCTAGAAAGATATTGTGAATGAGTCCTGAAAAAGGTCAATACAGGTTACAGACATGAAAAAGGCGTTGATATAGGTATTGGACTTTACTAGGACTCATACAATGTGGAAAGGAAGCCAAATTAAGTCCCATGCACAGTGGTTAGTTATTGCACATGCAGAGATATCAAGCTGGGACCAGGAAAATTATTTTCTTAAACAACCCAGTAAGAAAAAGCTACATCGAAGATAAATGAGGACCATGACTTCCCTTAACCATAGATGTCTGTGGAAGGGAAATAAAAAAGCTTTTCTTAAAATTTCTATTCTCATCCCCACACTTACATATATTTGGAAGTAAATTGCACACCACCGTGTAACTTAAATATCACCATCTCAAAATTGAGTTAACATAGAGTCCGAGTGATGAGCAGCCAGTTATGTGCAACTGTGAAGGACAATTCTCTTATTACAATTCAGATATAGACATAGATAAATTTCTAAACAATATGATCTCAGAATGAAATATCTCATATTATATGTTTAACAGTATTGCTCTGGGCAAATCTGCTACAAAAGACCTCCTTAAAGTGTTAAGAAGAAAAGATGTCACTTTGAAGACCAAGGTGTGCCTGACCGAAGCTATGGTATTTTCAATGACCACATATGAATGTGAAAGCTGGACAATGAATTAGGTGTTGGTGAAGAATATTGAATATGCCAGTGACTGCCAGAAGAATGAACAAGTCTATCTTGGAAGAAGTACAGCCAGAATACTTTTCTGAAGCAAGGGTGCCGAGACTTTCTTTCACGTGCTTTGGATATGTTATCAGGAGGGATCAGTCCCTGGTGAAGGACATTATGCTTGATAAAGTAAAGGGTCAGTGAAAAAGAGGAAGACCCTCAAAGACATGGATTGACACAGTGACTACAACAATGAGCTCAAACATGGCAATGATTGTGAGGATGGCACAGGATGGGGCAGCTTCTCGCCCTCTTGTACATGGTGTCACTATTAAAAAAAAACAACCATTGCCATTGAGTCAATTCTGACTCATAGTGACGATGGCAACTAACAACGACAACATATTTTTTTCGCAAGTATTGGGGTGGGAAACAACCAAGGTAACAGAATCTTAATATATTGCCTAATGGAGACAAAAGTTCCTTTTGGAGTTAAACATCTGACCAGTAAAATTACTCAACAGCTCCATGGGAGTTGAGAGTAGATTGCATACCACCACGTAACTTAAATATCACCATGTCAAAATGTATTTAACATAGGGTCCGAGTGATGAGCAGCCAGTTACTGAACAACTGTGAAGGACAATTCTCTTATTACAATTCAGATATAGACATAGATAAATTTCTAAACAATTTATGACCCCTTGGGAGTGGAATAGCAGAATACTGTTGACATCTTATATAGAGTTTAAATCATTTCTGGTTATCTTTTGGGAGAATGTCCCCTCAGTTTTGTACTTAAAGGAATTGACAATTCTCTCTCTCTTTTTTTTTTTGTACGTAATTGGTAGACAGGAACACCAGCCTCCACAGGAGATTTCTTTTTCTTTTTTCCTTTTATTTCATTTAATTCCCTCGAGTCTTTTATGAGCAAAATTTTGCTGTTGTGAAAAATGCTGCAATGAACATGGGTATGCATTTGTCTATTCATGTGACAGCTCTTATTTCCCTAAGATATATTCCTAGGAGTGGGATTGCTGGATCTTACGGTGTTCTCTTTCTAGCTTTCTAAAGAAGTGCCATATCGTTTTCCAAAATGGTCGTACAATTTTGCATTCCCACCAGTAGTGCATAAGAGTTCCAGTCTCCCCACAAATTCTTCAACATGCGTTATTTTTTGTGTGTGTGTTTTTTTTTGATTTATGCCAGTAATGTTGGGGTGAGATGGTATCTCATTGTAGTATCAATTTCCAATTCTCTATTGGCTGGTGATCACGGTCATTTTCTCATGTGTCTGTTAGTCACTTGAGCGCCTTCTTTGGTGAAGTGTCTGTTAATTTCCTTTGCCCATTTTTTAATTGGATTATTTGTCTTTTTGTTGTAGAGGTATTGCATTTTCCTGGAGATTTTAGAGATTAGACTTCTGTTGAATTTGTCATAGTCAGAGATTTTTCCAAATCTAAGTTCTTTTTTTAATCTTTTGGTGAAGTCTTTTGATGAGCAGGAGTGTTTAATTTTTAGAAGATTCCAGTAATCTAACTTATATTCTAGAGTTTGTGTCTTGTTAGTTATGGTTTGTATCCTGTTAATGACATGTATTAGGGCCTCTAGCATTGATCCTATTTTTTCCTCCTATGACCTTTGTGGTTTTTGATTTTATATTTAGGTGTTTGATCCAGTTTTAATTAGTTTTTGTGTATGGTGTGAGGTATGGGCCCTGTTTCATTTTTTTTGCAGAGGGACATCCAGTTTTGCCAGCAGAATTTGTTAAAAAGACTGTCTATTCCACATTTGATGGACTTTGGGCCCTTTTCCAAGATCAGGTGATTGTAGGTGGATGGATTTATACCTGGGTTCTCAATTCTGTTCCACCAGTCAATGTATCTGTCATTGTACCAGTACCAGGCTGTTTTGACTACCGTAGCCGTACAGTAGATTCTGAGGCCAGGTAGTGTGAGTCTTCCCAGTGAATTCTTCTTCTTCAATAGTACTTTACTTATGTGGGGCCTCTTTCATTTCTGTATAAAGTTAATGATTAGTTTTTCCATCTCTTTAAAGAATGCTGTTGGTATTTGGATGAGAATTGCTTTGTATTTGTGGATTGCTTTGGGTAGAATTGATATTTTCACAATGTTGAGCTCACCTATCGATGAGCATGTCCCTCACTTTTGTCATTTTGAGATACTCGTTATTTGTTGTTTGTTTCTTTAACAATCTGACACTTTCTCTTCTCCTTCAGGACATTCACATGTGTTCTTCTGTCTGCTAGAGGTGGTTTCTCTGGTACCTCAATTCATTTGTACTTTAATTGTACTCTCTTGGAGAAGTCTTCTCGGATTCTCTCAAACTCTTACATGTTTCCAGAATGTCCTGTGCTTCCTCTTTAAAGCAGTAATATTATTTGAATTTGAACTAATAACCAAGTATCAGCCTTGCTCAGGAGTAAGTTACTTTTGCGGTTATTTAAATTTAAATATGAATGAAATAATATAGCAGTTCAGTTCCTTAGTCACACTAGCCGTATCTAAAATGATCAGTAGCCACATGTGTCTAGTGGCTAATGTATCAGGCAGCACAGATTATAGAACATTTCCATTATTGTAGAAAATTATTTTGGACAAGTGCTGCTAGATCAGTTACTTCTCCTTTTTGTTGTTCTTAAACCAAACCTGTGCAACCCAGAACCGAGGCCCTGTGCAACATTTGCACTAACATCATCAAATCTTTCATTTATTCCTATAAACACTAGGTATTTTCAGACGTGCTCACATACATGCAAATACACACACATATACACCCATACTTTTCCTTAAGGTTTGGTCTAAATTTAATAAAATCCTTGAAATCTTCCCTTTGTGTAAAGCCAAAATTAGGTGCTATCTCCTCTTTGCTCTCCCAAAACTTTGTCCTCTTAGCTTACTCTACTGAAATTATTTGTACATAAACCTGTTTCTATTAAATTACTACCTAACCTGGAAGAAACAGAACTTGGTTGTTTTATGTTTATATCTCTAGTGCCTGGTAAAGGTGACATAATTTATACTCAATAAATATATTTTAATCAAAGATTTGAAACTCTTGTACTGTCCTCTCATTAGTGAACGTTTTGGTTTCACAAAAAAAAAATATATATATATAGTTATTAAGTCAAATATTTATACATATATCTACATCAATATTAACACCTACATGTATATTTATACAGGCAACAATGGATCTGCAATTAGTTTTCATTTACTAGAATTTCATGTGAATAAAATCATATAATATGTACTCTCTTTTTTTTGTTTTGTGCCATTTTACTCTTCTTTTTCTTGTTTCCGATGGTAAAACATTTGTTTATTGATTTGAGATCTGTCTTCCTTTTTAACATAGGCACTTGGAGCTATTAATTTCTCTATAAACGATTCTAAAGTTGCAATCTATATGTTTTAGCATGCTGTTTGTCACTTCCTTTTATCTAAAAATATTATTTTTAAACTCTCCTTGTGATTTATTCTTTGGCTCATTTGTTATTTAGGAGTGTACTGTTTAATTTACATATATTTGTGATTTTCTTATATTTTCTTCTATTGTTGATTTCTAATTTAATTGTATTTTGGTCAAAGAACATATTTTGTATTATTTCAATTATTTTGTATTTATTTAGGTTTTTTTTTGTTTTGTTTTATAGTCTGGCATATGGTCACTCTGGAGAATGTCCCAGGTATACTGCCTAGTTTTATATCCATTATTGAAAATGAGTTATTGAAGTCTCTAAGTATTATTGTGAGATGTTAGGGGAATATATGTTTATAATTGTTTATTCTGCCAAATAGATTGACAATTTATAATTATAAAATATTTGTATCCTGTAACTTTTTTGTCTTAAAGTCTAATACGTCAAATATTAATATAGGCAACCCAGCTCTTTTTTTTTTTTTTTTTTGGCTACTGCTCACATGGTATGTTAGATTCCTAGTGCTGCCATAACAAAATACTACAAAGTAAATGGCTTTGAAGAACAGAATTTATTGTCTCAGTTCTGAAGACTAGAGGCCCAAATTCATTAATGGGTCTATGAGCTCTCTCTCTGTTTGTTCTACGGAAAGGTCCTACCTGTCTCAGCTTCTTGCAGCAAAAAAAAAAAAAAACAACCCTGTTGCCGTTGAGTGAATTCCAACTCATAGCAACCCTATGGGATAGAGTGGAACTTTCTCATGGGGTTTTCAAAGAGCAGCTGGTGGATTCCAACTGCTGACATTTCGGTTAGGAGCTGAGCTATTAGCTACTGCACCGTCAGGGCGCCTTGTAGCTTCTTGTAGCCCTTTGCAATTCTTGGCATGCTTATGGATGCTTATAGATGTGTCTGCCTCCACCATCACCTGGCATCTGTCTTACTCTGTGTGTTTCTTTCCAGCTCCCTCTCCGTTATCTCCTTTTAAGGTACCACTCAGAATGGAATAGGGCTTATCCTACTCTGGTATGGCTTAAGTGACAATATCATCAGCTGCTCTATGGAAACCCTATGGGGTGGTTCTACTTTGTCCTATATGGTCACTATGAGTTATAATCAACAGGATGGCGAAGGTTTTTCTTTTATCTTCCAAGAATAGCGCTATTTTCCCAAACAAGGTCACAACTTCCAGGTACGATTTTTAGCACTTCAACATATATATTTCGGAGACACTTTCAATCCGGAATACATGGCCTATCTTTTAAATCCTATTTTCAATCTATTTGTGTCTTTTAATCTAAAGAGTGCCTATAATAGACAGACATATATTTGGGTTATGTTCTCTTTTTAGACTATGTTTCCAATCTCTGCCTTTCAATTGGGTTGTTTCACTATTTAAATTTAATTACTGATAGAGTAGGACTTATGTCTTCCTTTTTTTAAATATGCTTATGCCTTTTTTATTAGTCTATTCCTGGATTGCTGGCTTCTTTTGTGTTAAATTGGTACGTCCTAGTGTACCTTTAAATTTATTTATTATGTCTTTTACAGCATATGTTTCAAGCTATTTTCTTAATGATTTGTTGTGGATTACAGTTAGCATCTTAATGTAAAATCAACTCATTCAGATGAATAATGTCTTAATTTCAATAATGTTCAGTGTATCTTGATCCTGCTCATTCTTTGTAAAAAATTATCATACAAATTACATATTTGTACATTAAAAGCAAGTATTCTTTTCTCCATTTCATGAAAAGTTTTGTGCATTAAATGACACTACCAAGAAAATGAAAACATAATCGATAGAATGGAAAAAATATTTGAGCATCATTTATCTGATAAAGCTCGAGTAATTTTTAAAAAGTGTATTGAAAAAACAAACTGTGTGAGTGAAAGTTCTCAGGCCCATGAATATAATCACATGAACTAACACTCTTCTTTCTGCCAAGGAAAAGTAGATGACTAAAAATTGTTGCTTTGAAAGATTGTAAAACAAATTTGAACACAAATAAAAACTACATGACTTCTATTCAAGGCCACATAAATAATAGATATGCCATCGTCTTAGTTATCTAGCACTGCTATAACAGAAATACCACATGTGGATGGCTTTAACAAAGAGAAATTTATTCTCTCACAGTCTAGGTGTCTAGAAGTCCTAATTCAGGATGCCAGCTTCAGGGGAGGCTTTCGTTCGCTGTTGGCTCTGCAGGAAGGTCTTTGTCATCAATTTTCCCCTGGTTGAGGAGCTTCTCAGTTTAGGGACCCCAGGTCCAAAGATGTGCTGTGTTCTTGGTAGTTTTTCTTGGTGGTATGAGGTCCCCCTGTCTCTCTGCTTGCTTCCCTTTTTTATATTTCCAAAGAGATTGACTCAACATACTATCTAATCCTGTAGATTGAACCTACCTCATTTATGTAACTGCTTCTAATCCCGCCTCATTAACTTCATAGTGGCAGGATTTACTACACATAGGAAAATTACATCAGGTGTCAAAATGGTGGACAATCATACCCTACTGGCAATCATGGCCTAGCCAAGTGGACACACATTTTGGGTAGGGGGGTGCAATTTAATCTGTAACAGCCATCTATCACCCCAGTAAATTCGTCACTTATATGTCTCTGATGAAAAATTATATCCAATATAGAACCCCATATGTTTTATAGGTGATTTTTTTTGATCTGACAGATATTAAGAAAACTTCTTTTTTAAAAAAGACATTAGACATTTCGGTGCTTGTGCACAGAGTGGACAGAAGGGAGAGCCCAAGAAGAGTCTTTTCTTTTTCTTTTTTTTTTAAATGGCTTTCTTTCACTTATCCCGGACATGAAAATGTTCAACAGTTTAACCTCAGTTCATTCCCCTAAACATCTCTGGAGTCTGCTCCCTGAGCTTGCAAGCCACTGTCACTATTGTGTTTTTAACCTTTAAAATATCTCATTTAGCTTAAAGTGTTGATCCTCCCCCCTGTCTTCCTAACTCCAAACATCTAAAAAACCGTTCTCAGCACATTTAACAGATCAATCTTTATAAAATAAAAATCTGATCACATTGTGAAAAATCAGCCTCAGAATCATCTACAGTCCATGTTTCTAGACTATCCCATGTGATTTAAAAAGTTATTTTAGGTACAGACACATGAAATTTTTATCTCAGTAATGTAGTCACACTAAATTTTCAGGTCTATAGACCAATCAGATTAAGTCGTAATACATTTTAGGTCATAAAAGCTTTTTATGATTTGAAGCTTCCTCTTTTTCTTCCCTTGTTACATACTACCATGAGTGAGGCAAGCTTTCCCTCCAAGGGGAGCTAACCCTTGTTGATAACTCACTGTGGGCCAGGTTCTGATTTAAAAATGCTTTATACATACTGCCTCATTGCATTCTCAAAATAAACAACAAGTAAGGACTATTATTGTATCTATTTCATAAATGGAGAAACTTAGCAACAGAGTTTTAAAATTTGACTGGGCTCACATGTTATCCTGGGTTTATATCTGGCTGACTGGCTTAAAAGCCTACATTCCCCTTATCAAGCTAGTGACACTTGAGCTAGGAAGTAGTGCCTCAAACATTGTGTATATTGTTATACACATGCCTATAACACCATTTTACTCTTTTTTTCCTATATATCACAACTGTCATAAGAATTACCCTTTTTCGAGCTGCATTTCTGATACACTGAAATAATTAAACCTTCATTACTATAAGAACACAATTTTGTGTAGAGCTTTACCATAAGAGAAATCATACTGTTTGAGAACTGTTTGTTTCTTTGTCTCTCCATAGCAAGCTGTATCATTCTAAAGAAGACAAAAATTATAACTAGCGTAGTATATAAGGCAAGGTATACCTATAATAAATGCATGTAAACTACACTTATCCAGGCAAATTTGTACAGGAAAAATTAATATATAACTAATTTTGTTTTCACGACCCTGAAGTCGCATATCTTTGGGATCAAAAGAAAGTTAAAATTTGTGAAAATTTGAAGGTGGAACTCTTAATATTAACACTGCGAGAATTTTAAAGAAAAAGTAGGGAAATGTATTGTGCTGAAAGACTTGTTTAAATGCTGTAAGAAATTTAACTTACTGAAAGGATAAATTAAGTAAACATGAAAAAAGGAACAAAAAAATATTCACTGTTTCTGTCAAGATTTTAGTTTTTTTCCTTATTTTTTGAAAAAAATGAAAACTTTTTTGAGTGTATCCTTGAAAGCTTGTTTCACTTGCTTGTTCCTAAGACTGTAAATGAAGGGATTGAGTAAAGGGGCTACTGAGGTATAGATAACAGCTACACCCTTGGATAAAGTCACCCTTTCTTTTGCTGATGGCTTCATGTAAATGGAGACACAGCTACCATAAGTAAGGGAAACTGCAGTCATGTGGGAAGAACAAGTGGAAAAAGCTTTTGTTCTTTTCCGAGCAGAGGGAATTTTTAGAATGGTCTTGATTATATATGTATAGGAAAAAATTACTAAGAGTAGTGTGACCACTAGTGTTATAACTGCTGAAACAAATGAAATCATTTGTAGGAAGTGAGTGTCTGTGCAAGAAATCTGCAGGATAGGAGAAGTGTCACACATGAAATGATCAATTACTTTGGAAGCACAGAATTCCAGCTTTAGTCCCAAGACCAACGGTGGAAAGGTAATCAGAAAGCCAGCTGTCCATGAACTGAGTAGAAGTTGGTAGCACACTTTGCTTCTCGTAATGACTGAGTAATGCAGGGGTTTGCAGATGGCTGCATAGCGGTCATGGGACATGGCAGCCAGAAGGTACAACTCTGTAACTCCTGACAAAAGTAAAAGAATAATTGAGATGCATAACCATTGTAGGAAATGATTTTGTTTTTAGTCACAATGGTTGTCAAGAATCTAGACAACAATCTAGAGTTGTTGTCAATAAGATTTCTAAGAAGGAGAAATTTTGTAGGAAGAAATACATTGGAATCTTGAGGTGAGGATGCAGTAGGGTGAGGAGGATGATGGATAAGCTCCCCATCACACTCAAAATGTAGTTGAGAAAGAGAAATATAAAAATCACAATTGGTAACTGTGGGTCATCTGTGAGTCCCAAGAGAACGAATTCTATCTCCCTTGACTGGTTCTTCATTTCAGTTTTGAGACCTATTAAACTGACATTAGGAAACAACTCCAAAAGCAGAAAAACAATTTTTTTAAAGCTACTTCAGGAAAAAAATCTGATATCCAGAAATGTAAACAAGTGTAAATATTTGCTGCAGTTTAACAAGGCAGATGATACCTAAAATTATAGTGCAGGTCAACCAAAGCATCCTCTATGTATCTTCTGTGTGTGTTTAATAAATTACTGCAAAAAAAAAAAAAAAAAAAGCCTTGTAACATCTAGGCAGCTTTTCCAATGTCAATTTACAATGTATGTTCAACAATTTTTATTTTATGAATTTTTTAAAAATTGATGAAACGTATAGAAATATTTCCTTAACTACAATTGAATTTCTCCAATATATGCCATTAATTCTTTAGTTCCAATGCAGTACTGCTCCATTGTTCCTTTGACTTATTTTCTTCAATTACCATTTTTCTAGTTCCAAATCATTAGTCTTCTCATAATCATTTAAACTTATCATTTTGAAATATCTTCAAGATACAGTTAGTAATTTCAAAATTCTAAACAACTTGGGAGAAAAACCGTAGCTACAGGAAAAATAAAACAAATCAAAATCAATTATTTTCTGACTTGGTCTTTGCCTTGGATTCAGGTAATTTGTAAATTCTTAAATAATATTTTTTTCCCTGTTTGAGCCGACCACGATAAATAATTTTGTCTTTTTAGTATAAATATGAGGATGATTTTAATAACTAGGTGTTTTAATAACTAGAAGTAATTTAATAAAATCATTTTGTTATTCAAAGACTAGTATAGAAGTGGTAGTCAATAGTCACTTATGATGCTAACTATATTGTTTTTGGCACTCAATGTCATTGTTCTTAAATCCATAAATAAGACTTTTCTCTACAGACGAATAGGCCTAAATTGCTGACTGGATACATTATGTTCAGTAGATGATGGCCTTTTATAGATGTCTAGGACAGAAAAGAGAGCTTTTCTCTTTATTTGAAGGAAGATATTGAGGTGCTATCCAAGCATTCATCTATGTTTAATGTCAAAGTTAGTTTACAGGTTTCATATGGTATTTAAATAAATGCATTTGCAAAACACTTTCCTTATTCATTTTAAAATCATTCCATGGGTTATTAATGTATGATTTCCACATGAATAAAAATAATTTCCATGTGAATAAAAATAATTTAATCTATTCCTGCATATAAGAATTTTATTAGTTTTCCCTGAATTTCATTTTTCTCACTCTCTACTCAATGCAATAAACACATCTATTTTCTTATAAGAATTTTGTTTTGTGTTTTAAATGATAACTATTGAAAAAAGAAAGTACAGTGCTCCTATTTCCAAGTGGCTTTTTTCCCAATATGTTATAGGTAGTAGTCCCTTCTATCTTCATTTTGCTCTGGAAAAGAGAGAGAGTGACAGCAAGAGAGATATTGATGAAAAATTCCTACGTATTGATTTGTGTAAATCTCAAAACCAGAACACAAGAATAGTAGCAATTTTTCTTCTACTCCTTGACTACTGAAAGGATGAGAAGCTGAGTGATCATGAGTGTTTATTTATCAAATATGTATATCTGCACTGCCATTTCTTTAATCTCAGTTTTGCTCTAACTCAGTGGGAAAGGGAACTCTCTGAGTCAGTCAAACAATTTTTGTAACATCACGTGTCTAGGTGACAAGTCTATATGCTGCTTTCTTAAAAACCTGCAAAACAGAAGCTATTTTTACTCTTCAAAATCTGCTGAACGATCATAGTTACATATAGTAAAAAGCCTATAATGCTACAGTTTATATCAGTCCCTATATAATCAGGCAGCTTTGAATACTGCATCTACACAGAGCATGTATGATGATCCAGATGCCAATGGTTATAACTATTGTACTTGTAGAACTACCTTCACCTATGATCTAGGTGACTTGCCGCATGCAGGATTTATTAATTTCCCTTCTCCTTTAAGGACATATGCTATAAACAAAAGTCAAATAATAGATGTTGAATATTATTGCATTTATAATATTAGAAAACATTCCATTATTTGCATAATAAATTTAATTCCAATGTTTTACGTGGGAAGGATTCAAAGCAGAGGGGAGATTTGGAAAGTATATGTATCTGTTAATATCTCCCAATATTACATACACTACAAAAATCACAGAACCTAGATATTGTAGAAAATTCAACTAGAATGCCCTTTCTGCTTACCAAATAGAGGTTTTCTGATTTTTTTCCTTAAATATTTAAACTTAAATGAAAATGATGCTCTACGAGAAGGGCATTTTAGGAAAGGTCTCACGTTAAACAACCCACTCTTCGTAGCAAAGAATGACTCTGTTTACAATTGTACACTAACAAAAGCCACACTTTTATCAATTTGCTCATAAAAGACTCAGGGGAATTAATTGAAATAAAGGGAAGACAGAAAAAGAAATCTCCTGTGGAAACTGGTGTTCAGGACCTACCACTTACATCAAGAAAAAAAAAGCCACAAAGCTGTGTATTGATTTAAATACAAAGCTGAGGGAACACTCTCCCAAAAGATAACTAGAAACGATTGAAACTCTATATGGGATGCCAACAAGATTTCGATATTCCACTCCACCAGAGCTATATGGGAGCCCTGGTGGCACAGTGGTTAAGAGCTTGGCTGCTAGCCAAAAGGTCGGTGGTTCAAATCCACCAGCCGCTCCTTGGAAACACTACGGGGCAGTTGTACTCTGCCCTATAGGGTCACTGTGAGTCGGAATCTACTCAACAGCAACCAGTTTTGTTTTTTGGGTTTTGGGGCTATGTGAGTCGTTCTACTGGTCAGAGACCTTATCTCAAACAGGAGATTTCTCTTGCCTTCATTAGGCAATGTATTAAGATTCCACTAACTTGATTGTGGCCCACCCTAAGGCTTGAGAAGGAAGATTTAAATGGCTCCTATTAATTCTTATTTCTATTCTGAAACCATCTTAAACTGAAAACTTACAAATACAGAGCAAGAAATTTTTTGTTTTTTTCCTGAATCATTTGATGCCCTATCTCCTGCTCAACACTGCAGTGTGCATTCCTTACAAAAAGAAAATATCTACTATATAATAACATGAATCCGTTTCTAATAAATATTAGAACAGTAACACACTAACATTGATATATTAATAACATCCAATATCCCAATCCTGTTCAATTTTTACAAGTTTATAGAGGTATAAATAGCTCAGAGTTATGTTTTCATTTGATTAGCATGACTTTAATTTCATTTAATACAGAATGGCTTTTCAGTCTTTCCTTAACTTCCTTGCATGTTGGAGATTACTTTTTGGTAAGCCTGTATAATGTCTCTTGATTTGTGTTTTTCTGAGGTTTTACCTCATTAAAAAAAAATTCCATTAATTTACTTTTTGGCACCAGAATCACAGAAGTGATTCTATTTTTTCATTGAGTCCTATCTCTTGCATAACGTGGTGATTGACAGACTTCTCCACCATAAAAGTAATATTTTGTATTTGTAATTAATAAGCATTTTGTGGGAAGGTACTTTGAATACTCTGGATAAAGCAATCTTCATAACACTTTCAACTTACTCATTAATTACTTAATATCATTATGTACTTATGGTTTCCAATTTTATTTATTAACAAATATGTCAATCATCTATGTAGCTTATATATTTAATTTTTTACCTCAATTTTTACTTTAATTTCAATTGGTCCCATTTTTTAAAAAATTCCTGCTGTTCAATAGTCTTATATATGTACTTAAATATCCTGGGAAAAGTTTATTTCATCAAACTATTAAACATTCTTCAGTATAGTTTGTGTGAATTCTTTCAAATTCTTTAGTTTTTATGAGTCTATTCAGCAGTTATTGTTTCTGCTTGCTATCACTTGATGACCTCTAAAACATAATATAAGGTATTTTATTGTGAAGTCACATTATTTAGAATTTATCTGTGTCTATATTTCAGTAGGATTGTCATTAGAAGTTTGTGAGGCAGTGGTATTAAGTTAATGAGAGTGAAACAACTAGAATGGAAATAATGACAATGTTGACAAAATGTGAAGAATGTAACAATGTCGCTGAATATTATCTATAGAAATTTTTTAAATGGAAGTGTGTTTTGCTATGTATATTTTTACCAAAAATGTGATAAAATATTTTTTAAAGCCGGTTCAGCTATATTACTATAAATCAGTATAGATATTTTTCATAATGACAAAAAGTTATATTCATCAAGAAGATAGAACAATTCCAAATTGGTATGCACAATGTCAAAGTATTGGAAATTAGAAATTCACAGCACTACAAAGAGAATAAAAAAAAATCCATAGGAATTTTGGAGATTTAAATAGCTCAGTAATTATATACAAAGCAAAAATAAAATAAAGGTATAGAATATTTAAATTATGTGATTAATGAACTCAACCAAGTTGGACTAACTAGAACACTGTACTTAATGACACAACACTTATAATTTTCAAATATTCATGCAATTTTTATTAAAAATTTGACTATATGCTAGGCCATAAAATAAGACTCAACTAATTTCAGATAATTTAAGTTAAATAAAGCATATTTTTCTGACATCATAGAATTTTAAAAAATTATACCAGTAAAGTTGTAAATATAAATGAAATGGGCTGTTTTTAATAATATTCAAAGATAACTAGAAATCCAAATATGCATGAACATTTAGGCAATATACTTATAAATAATGAATAGGTTGAAAGTAAAATCACAATGGGAATTAGAATACTTACAATTGAATGAAATGAAAATAATAAAATTAAGTATCAAAATATGTAAATGCAGGTCAAGTTAACATTCTAAGAAATTGTATGGCCTTAAATAAACACATGAGAACAGAGGAATAGGCTGAAAGTTCATCCATCTTGATGGATGATCTAAGTTTCCATCCCAAACATTTTTTAAAAATGGCAAATTACACTTTAATTTGAAAGAAGATAGAGAGCAGGAGAAACAAACAAAATAAAACACATACAATACATTAGGGAGTATTAATGGAGCTAAAATGTAGTTAATTATACGAATAACAGAATACATATATGCACTTACGATAAAGAAAATGAAAATACATGTATCTGATATAAAAAACAGTGAGGTGATTTTACTTCTTAGTTTATAGATCTTATCACATAAGAGGACTGTTTGAAAACTTTATGACACTGGAATTGAAAATATTGATGAAATGGACTATTTATGAGGGAAGGACGTGGGGAAGTAACTTTCCATAGCTCTGTTCCATAAGTATAAAAGTTGTTACATGATTAACTATCTTCTCACTAAGAAATTTCATGTAGTTTTCCTATAAAGTGCCTAGTTCTTTGCTTTTATTGTCATTGTTTGTTTTATTGTTTTGTTTTGAAAAATTCTTGGAGCCCTGGTGGCACAGTCGTTAAGAGCTACAGATGCTGATAGGGAAGCCAACATGGTGCTATGGAAGAAGCACCATGCTGTCCCTCTGCAGCAAAGACCCCCAAAACTAAGTAAAACAGGCACAAATGTCAATCCTGGAACCCTAAGCATCAAATGAAGGGAAAGAATTTGATCAAGCACTGAATGGGATAAGAAACTGACAGAGAACAGAGAATGAATGAGGAGAACTGTGGAGTGGAGGCTCCCTACCAGCTAACGTGGCACAGATTCACCATCTTGTGCTATAACCACCAAGGAGTGCAGACAAAGAGTACAGGAAGGCAACTTCATAGGGCTCCCAACAGGAGTTAGAGTACTCAGCAAGCAGAGATACACGCTTTCCCACCCCTCACCCTTCTTCCTTCTACGTGGCCTCCTCCATTTTCCAGTGGGCTACAGTCACTCGGATGGAGAGACACCAGTTCACTGCTGCCCAGGTCCTCCCCGACTCCACCAGCTGGCTCCTTCAGTGCCAATTATTTTTGTTATTATTATTGCCTTTCTTTGTTTTTTCTCTCTGTCTCCTTTCCTTCCTTTTATTTATTCCACCCTGCCAGCCCCTTTGCTGTCCCCATCCTTTATTGACAAGCTATGCCACACTGCTGGGCCGGAGAGCCACTGGCACATCTTCCTCAGTTTTGTGCCACCCCCACTGGCCAGGTCTCTTAGCAACATTTTTTTTCCTGCTTCTCTCTCTCTCCCTACCTTCCTTTGCTTTCTCCCACTCAGATAGCCCCAAGTGCCGTCCCCATCCCTTCTTGGTGGGCCGTATAACACTGTTCAGCTAGAGAGCTGCCAACATGGCCTCCCCAGTTCTGTGCTGCCCACACTGACTGGGTCTCTCAGTCCGTTTTTTTTTTTTTCAAATTTTTCTCTATCTTTTCCTTCTTTCCCTATCTTCCACCCACCTAGACCCATGTGCTGCCCCCATCCCATCTTAACAGGTAGTGTTGCACCACTGGGCTAGAGTGCCCTGGATCCATGCTGCTGCCACTGGCTGGCTCAGCACCATATTTTTTTGTTTTTGTTTCTACTCTCTCTCTTCCTCCTTTCCTGTTTCCCACCCATCTAGTCTTGTACAGTGTCCCTGCTCCTTCTCGAACGGCCTTACTGCACCACTCTGCTAGGGAGCCACCAGCACACAGCCTCCCTGGACCTACATTATCCCCACCAGCCAGCTCCCTAATCACAATGTTGTTTTAGTTTGTTTCCTTTGGTCTTTTCTTTTTTTCCAGTTTCTTCTCTCTCACCCCCTACCTCCTCTTCCTTTCTCCCACACACCTAGCCTTGTGTGCCACCCCACCCTCTCTCAAAGAGTTGTGATGCACCCCCAGGCTAGAGCGACACTGGCATGCCGCTTCCCCAGTTCTGCATCATCATCACCAACTGGCTTCCTCAGCACAATTTTTATTTGTTTTTGCTTTTTTTCCTTTTAGTAGTTGTTTCTTTTGTCTCTCTTCATTCCTTCTTTTTCTTTCTCCTGCCCACCTAGCCCTGTGAGCTGCCCCCTCCTTATTGACAGGCTTGCTGCACCACTTGGTCAGAGAGCCTTTGGCACACGGCCTCTCTGGGTCTGCACTACTCCCACAGGCTGGCTCCCTCAGCACCATATTTTTTCTTTTTCTTTCTTCTTCTCCCCTTTCCTTCTTCCTTCCACCTGGGCCCTGCACTGCCTCCACTCTTTCCTGACAGGCCATGCGACACCAGCTGGTGAGAAAGACATCAGCTTGTCATCACGCTGCTTCCACCCTGCCCCAACAGTAGGCTCCTTCAGCACCATATTTATTTTTGTTTTTGTTGTTTTGTTTCCTCTCTCTGTTTCCCTTCTTTCCTTTCCTTTCTCCAGTCCACCTAGGTCCATGCACTGCCCATGCACCTTCTCAACAGGTTGAGCTAGGATCTCTCAACTAGAAAGTCACCAGCACATGGCCTCCCTGGGTATGCCCTGCCCCACCTGCTGAATTCCACCACACTGCCATTGTATTTACTTCTTTTTCTTTTGCCTCTCCATTTTTTGCTTTGTTTTGATTCTGTTTCTCTGTCTCTTATTTCTCTTCTTTCTGTCACCTGCTTAGTTCCACACATTGCATTCTCTCCTTTGCCTCCTGCCTATCTACACCACACACAAAGTGCCGTACCCATGAGAGGCATCAGTCCAAACCCCTGGACCTCTGAACCACATCAGCACTTCCCTGTCAGCCCACGTTCATGTTGCAAATGATACTTCCTTCTCTCCCCTCCCTAGTGGACCTTCCCAGCTGCATCATAGCTGAGCAACCAGCCTTGCCCACCTGGGCAAGGTGGTGAGAAGTATGCCCACAGACAAGCAACAAAACACACCCAGCCTGCCTGCTCAGATATAACCAAACAAAACAAAAAACAGGATGAAACAAGCAAATCTACAATCAATAAATGAAGAAAATAATTCCTGACTGTCCTGGAAACAATAGACAATATCAAAACATATTAAAAACAATAGGACGGGATGAGTCCAAAAAGCAACCAAAATGAAACACCACATGACCTCTGGTAGAAGTAAAGGCACTGGAATTACCTCATAGGGAATTCAAAAGTCTAATATTCAGGACTCTCCAAGAGATTAAGAAAGAGATGAAGGAAAAGGCAGACAAGACTAAGGAAAAAATAGACAAAATTATGGAAAATACAGACAAAAATCAGGAAAAACACAAAGCAAAGGGAGAATTTGGGGAAACAATACAAGAGCAAAATGTCAAAATAAATAAACAATTAGAAATCATACAAAAACAGCAATTAGAAATCCAGAAGACAAAATAATTTTAGAAATGGGCAGTGCAATAGAAGGTTTAGGAGCAAATTTGAAACAAGGGAACACAAGATCAGTGAAACCGAAGACAAATCCTTGGGTACCACTTTGTTTGAAGAAAAATCTGAGAAAAGAATAAAGAAAACCTGAGAACCATGTGGGATACAAACAGAAGCAAGAATTTGTGAGTGACAGGAATTCCAGAACAGGGGGAGAAAATGGAAAACACAGAGAAAATCACTGAAGGCTTGCTGACAGAAAGCTTCCCTAATATAATGAAAAATGAAAAGCTGACCATCCAAGAAGCTCAAAAAAAGCACATATAGAATAGACTTCAAAAGAAAGTCACCAAACCATATTGTAATTATACTTGCCAAAACAAAAAACCAAAAAAGAATTCTGAGAGTAGTTGAGAAAAATGAAAAGTCACATACAAAGGGGATACTATAAGACTAATCTCTGATTACTAGGCAGAAACCATGAAGGCAAGAAGGCAATGGGATGACATATAAAAACTTGAAAGAAAATTTGTCAACTAAGAATAATACATCCTGCAAAATTCTCACTCAAATATGATGGTGAAATTAGGAAATTTCCAGATAAACAGAAATTAAGGGAATATGTCAAAACCAAACCAAACTTACAAGCATTATGAAAAGGAGTCCTTCAGTTAGCGAACCAACGACATCAGACAACAACCTGAATCTAGGACACAGGAGAGTATCAGCCAGGTGCCAACCTAGCTAATGAGCACTAAAGGACAAAAGAAAACTAAAAGATGTACAACAGGGAACAAGGGAAGTCAATCTGCAAATGACAACAACATCAGAACAATAAAAGTGAGAATAAACAGTGTAGGTACACGATTTTCAAATGGAAAGGAAGTCAAGGTGATATCATGTAATAAAAGACTGGTTTAAACTTAGGAAGATGGTGTAAATTTTAAGATAACCACAAAGAAAGTTAATAAACCTACTCATTAAAATAAAGAAGAAAAAGATAAAGTTTCAGTGTCATGGATTGTATTGTGTCCTCCCAAAATATGTCAACTTGGCTATGTCATGATTCCCAGTATTGTGTGATTGTCCACCACTTTGTCATCTGATGTGATTTGCCTATGTGTTGTTAATGAGATGAGATTAGTATCAGTTAATGAGGTTTTTTTTTTTATTAGTAGCAGTTATGTTAATGAGGCAGGACTCAATCTATAGGAAGAGTTTGTGTCTTAAGCCAATCTTTTTTGAGATATAAAAGAGAGAGAGATGGCAACCTCATACCACCGTGAAAGCAGCACCGGGAGCAGAGAGTGTCCTTTGGACCCAGGGTCCCTGTGCTGAGAAGCTCCACGACCAGGGAAGATTGATGACAAGAACTTCCCTCCAGAGCCAACAGAAAGACAGAAAGCCTTCCTCTGGAGCTGACGCCCTGAATTTGGACTTCTAGCCTACCAGGCTGTGACAGAATAAACTTCTGTTTGTTAAAGCCATACATTTGTGGTATTTCTGTTAGCAGCACTAGATAACATAGACACTCAATAAACATAAAATCTATGAAAGTGAGAGACATGAAAAAAATCCACAAACAAAAGGAATTCAGTACAGGAGAGAAAGAGGTATGAAGAAAACATCTGCACCACACACACAAAAAAAAAGCACTACAAAATGACAGCAATAAACTCATACCTATCAATAATCATACTGAATGTAAATGGCTTAAATGTACTTGTAAAGATACAGAGAGTGACAGAATGGGTTAAAAAAAAACAAAATTATCAACATGCTGTCTACAAGAGGCACACCTTAGAAATGAAGACATAAATATATTAAAAATGAAAGGATGGAAAATAATATAGTAGGCAAATGACAAACAAAAATGGAGCAGGAGAGGCAATACTTATCTCAGATAACATAGACAGCAAAACAAAAATCATAAAAGATAAGGAAGGACATTAGGTAATGATTAAAGGGACAATTCACCATGAGGACATAACAATAATAAATATCTACACAAGCAATGACATGGGTCCAAAAACATAAAACAAACTCCAACAACACTGAAAAGAAATTTACAGCTTCACAATAATAGTAGGAGTCTTGAACACACCAGTTTTGGTAAAGGACAAAACATCTAGAAAGAAACTCAACAAAGATACAGAAGACTTAAAGGCCACCATCAACCAACATAACCTCATAGACATATACGGAGCAATCCACCCAACAGCAGCAAAGTACATGTTATTTTCCAATGCACATGGAACGTTCTCCTGAATAGACCTCATCTTAGGGCACAAAGCAACCTTAAACAAAACCCAAAACACTGAGATAATACAAAGCACCTTCTCTGATCACAAAGAAACCAAAGTAGAAATTAATAAAAAGAAGAGCAAGGAAAAAATCAAATATATGGAACTAAATAACAACCAGCTTAAAAACCAGTGGGTAATACAAGATCTCAAAGAGAGAATTAAAAAAAATTCAAAGTCTCAAGTGAGAATGGAAACCCATAACAAAACCTTTGGGACACAGAAAAGGCAGTGCTCAGAGGTCAATAGGGATAGATGCACACATCAAAAATGAAGAAATGGACAAAATCAAAACACTAGCTATACAACTTGGACAAACGGAAAGAGAAGAGCAGGAGAAGTCCACAGTCATGAAAAGAAAGGAAATAATAAAAATCAGAGAGAAGTGAATGAAATAGAAAATAGAACGGAGCAACAAAACCAAAAGTTGGTTCTATCAAAGGATCAACAAAATCAACAAACCATTGGTCAAATTGACAAAAGAAAAACAGGTGAAGACAAAAATAACCCAAATAAGAAATAAAACGGGGGACATTACAACAGACTTAACTGAAATAAAAAGGTTCATGACAGAATACTATGAAATCTATACTCCAACAAATTTGAAAACCTAGAGGAAATGGGCAAATTTCTAGAAACACACTATCTTCCTAAACTAACATAAAATGAGGTCTAAAATCTGGACAGACCCATAATGAGAAGAGATTGAAAAGGTAATAAAAAAAACTTCCAATAAAAAACAGCCTTGGCTCAGATGGCTTCACTGGAGAATTCTACCAAACATTCAAAGAAGAATTCACAGTAGTACTACTAAAACTATTTCAGAACATACAAAAGGAAGGGATACTTCCTAACTGATTCTATGAAGACAGCATAACCCTGATACCAAAATCAGGCAAAGACACCACAAAAAAAGGAAAATTTCAAGCCAATATCTCTCATGAATATAGATGCAAAAACTCTCCACAAAATTTTAGCCTATAGAATTCAGCATCATATTAAAAAAAAAAAAAAAACCTTGACCAAGTGGAATTCATACCAGCTATGAAAAAAAAAATTTTTTTATGCAACAATGATTCAACATTGGAGAAACAGTCAATGTGATCCACCACATAAATAAAACAAAAGAATCACATGGTCATCTCAATAAAAAAAAAAAAAATTATCTCAATAGACTCAGAAAAGTCATTTGATAAAGTATAACACCCATACCTGATAAAAACTCTCAATAAAATAGGTATAAAAGGAAATTTCTCGACATAATAAAGGGCATCTAAACAAAACCAACAGCCATCATCATTCTCAACAGACAGTGGCTGAAAACATTCCCCCTGAGAACAGGAACAAAACAAGGATGCGCTTTATCACTACTGCTATTAAACATTGTGCTAGAAGACCTATCTACAGCAATAAAAAAAGGAAATACAGGACATTCAAATAGACAAGGAAGAAGTAAAACTATCCCTATTTGAGGATGATATTATACTGTACATAAACCTCCTCAAAGATACACAAGAAAACTACTGGAACTAATAGAAAGATTCTGCAGTAGAGCGGGATAGAAGATAAACATAGAAAAAACTGTTGGATTCCTATACACCAATAAAAAGAACATGGAAAAGGAAATGAGTAAAGCAATACAATTTAAGATAAGTCCTAAAAAAATAAAATATTTAGGCATAAATCTAACCAGGACGTAAAGGACATATACAAAGAAAACTACAAAATCCTACTGCAAGAAATCAAAAGAGACCTACATAAATGGAAAAACATACCATGCACATGGATAGGTAGACTCAACATTGTGAAAATGTCAGTGCTACCCAAAGCAATCTGCAAGTACAATACAATGCCGGTCCAACAGCATTCTATAACAAGATGGAAAAACTAATCATTAAATTTATTTGGAAAGGTAAGAGACCACAGATAAGTAAATCACTATTGAAGAAGAAGAATAAAGCAGGAGGCCTCATATTATTTGACCTCAGAAACTGCTCTACAGCTACAATAGTCAAAACAGCCTGGTATTGGTACAATGACAGACACAGTAATCAATGGAATTGAATCAAGTATGCAGATGTGAATCCACCCACCTATGGTCAACTGATCTTCAACAAAGGCCCAAAGTCCTCTAAATGGGAAAAGACAGTCTTTCTAACAATTGGTGCTGGCAAAACTAGATGTCCATCTGGAAAAAATGAAACAGAACCCATACTTCACACCATACACAAAAACTAATTCAAAATAAGTCAAAGACCTAAATATGAAATAAAAAACTATAAAGATCATGGAAGAAAAAACAAGGTCAACGCAAGAGTCCCTAATACATGGCATAAATGGCATACAAACCATAACCAACAATACACAAACACCAGAAGATAAGCTAGTAACTGGAATCTTCTAAAAATTAAACACTTATGCTCATCAAGAGATTTCACCAACCCAGCAAAATGAGAACCTACAGATTGGGAAAAAAATTTGGCTATGACAAGTCCAACAAAGTTGCAATCTCTAAAATCTGTAGGAAAATCCAGCACCTCTACAACAAAAAGACAAACCAATTAAAATCTGGACAAAGTATATGAACAGATACTTCTCTAAAGCAGACATTCACATGGCTAATAGACACATGAGAAAATATTTCCGATCGCTAGCCATTAGAGAAACATAAACGAAAACTACAATGAGACACCATCTCACCCCAACATTACTGGCTCTAATAAAAAAAAAAAAAACAGAAATTAACATATATTGGAGAGGTTGCAGGGAGATTAGAACTCTTATGCACTGCTGGTGGGAATGCAAAATGGTACAACCATTTAGGAAAAAGATATGGTGGCTTCTTTAAAAAGCTAGAAATAGAAATACTATATGATCCAGCTATCCCACTTCTAGGAATATATCCTAGAGAAATAAGAGCCATCATACAAACAGACATATGTGCACCCATGTTCATTGCGACATTATTAACAATAGGAAAATGGTGGACACAACCTAAGTGCCCATCAACAGAAGAATGGATAAACAAACAATGGTACATACACAACATGAAATACTGTGCAATAATAAAGAACAATGATGAATCTGTGAAACATCTTACAACATGGATGAATCTGGAGGACATTATGCTGAGTGAAGTTCAATCACGAAAGGACAAATACTGTATGAGATCACTGTTAGAAAAACTCACGGAAAGGTTTACACACAGAAAGAAACTATGATGGTTATGGCGGAGAAGAGTGGGGAGGGAAAATCACTAAACAATAGGTTAAGTGGTAAATGTGGTGAAGGGTCAGATAGTACACAATGCTAGGAAAGTCAGCACAACTTGACCAAGGCAAGGTCATGGGAGCTTCATAGATACATTCAAACTCCCAGAGGGACGGAATTACTGGGCTAGGGGCTGGGGACCATAGTCTCAGGGGACATCTAGCTTAACTGGAATAACATGATTTGTAAAGATGTTCTACATTCTACTTTGGTGAGTAACCTCTTGGGTCTTAGAAACTTGTGAGCGGCTATCTAAGACACTTCTCTGGTCCCACCCCATCTGGAGCAAGAGAGAATGAAGAGAACGAAAGACACAAGGGAAAGATTAGTCCAAAGGACTAATGGACCACAAGTACCACGACCTCCACCAGACTGAGTCCAACACAACTAGATGGTGCTCAGCTGCCTCAACCAATTGCTCTGATAGGGATCACAGTAGAGGGTCCTGGACAGAGCCAGAGAAAAATGTAGAACAAAATTCTAACTCACTAAAAAAGAGCAGACTTACTGGTCTGACAGAGAGGATTGGAAATAGAGAACTCAAGATTGAGAAGTGGACAGTGTTCACACGTCATGGGGTTGGCAATCAATGTCACAAAACAATATGTATGTTAATTGTTTAATGAGAAGCTAATTTGCTCTGTAAACCTATAGCACAGTAAAAAAAGAACTATCTATAATAACAACAGCAACTCAAAAGATTAGATAGGAATCTTAGGGAACAGTGAGTTTATGCTGACGGGGGAGAAAGAACCCAGAAAATGAGGGTGAGAATGGTTGCACAACTTAAAGAATGTAATCAATGTCACTGAATTGTACATGTAGAAACTGTTGAATTGGTGTATGTTTTGCTATGTATATTCCCAATGACAATAACAAAATAATTAAAACAAAAAAGAAGGAAAAAAAAAAAGAGCTGGGCTGCTAACGAAAAAGTTGGCAGTTCAAATCCAAAGCAGCTCCTTGGAAACCCTATGGGGCAGTTCTACTCTGTCTAGGGTCGCTATGAGTCAGAATCGACTCAAAGGTAACAGATTTTTTTTTTTTTTTTTTGTTTATCACTTCAAAAATTGCCTCTCCTTTTTTTTTTTTCCTTTCTCTTTCTGGAACCCCATTAATCCATCTGGTAGAAGTTCTCACCTTATTCTCTTTGTCTCTTACCCTCTTCTCTAGTTTTCCTTTAGTATTTCTCAAATATTCACTCTTCTGAGTTCTGTTCCAGTACACTAGCTCTTTCTTTGGCTGTGTTAATCTGCTCTTAAACTCCTCCACTGAGTTATTAAGGAGAGCTTTAAATATCAGATTTTTTTTCCTCAGTAATTCTAAGAACTTGAATCAAAATTACAATTCTTACTGTGATCTTTTGAATATATTAAGCATAGCTAATTTAACATTTGTGCCTTTTGAGTCTATTTTCTATAGCCACTCTTCCTCTGTTTTTATTGTTAGCTTTGATTTTATTTATATTGCTTTATCTGCTCATGTGCCAGGGTATTGTTTCTGATAGATAGGAGTTGTGTGACAAAGTTATAGAAATATATTGGTGTTTAGGGCAATGATATCTTCCTACAGAGATTTTATGCTTTTTTCTAGCAGATGATTAGGGACACTAATATTCAAAGGCATCTTAATCTAAATCCATGAATTGATGTAATTTGAAGCTTTTCTTTAGGGTAAAGGCTATCTTCTCCCCACTCTTATTTCTATGGCTTAACCTTTTAAATAAACTTTGAAAGTATAAATTTTTCTAGCTTCACAAACTTGGCAAGTCCTATACTCCAGTTTTTGTTCTTTTTTTTTAACCTATTAGGAAGATTTCCTGATTTATCTGTTCAGCTACCTCTTCCATTATGGGCAGGGAAAAGTGACCTCCTTTCTGGGATTATCATTCTGAATTCTTTAATATATTGTATTTTAATCCTAAAATACTTTGCTTTTTTTTTTACTTTCCAATATCTTCAATAAAATTTATTATTATTTTTGCTTTCCTGTTGTTTCTGTGCAAGGATTGTCCTGAACTGAGAGTGAATATACTTGTTATCTATATTTTCAGATCTACCCTGAGGATAAACAACTGAGCCAATGCATCTGAGGCTGAGCGAGTTTAAGAAACAGTTCTAGATGTCTTTATAATTAATCAAAGGGATGATATACCATTCCTTTGCCTAGTGTACTGTCATACAGCATAATTCTCATGAGAAAATTCACTTATGTGTACTTCCTCATTCATCTAAACTTGGATGCTGGTTCCTCTACTGTATTAATTTACAAAGATATGAAAAATGGAAATAGTGCCAAGCTGTTTTCATGTCTTTGTAAGAGGATGCTAAGAAAATTTTCTTCTGGGTTGGCATTGTGGTTGACTTTCCACAGCTATAAAAATCAAATGCTTAACCCTCGTGTCTTAATTATCTTGTCCTGCTATAACAGAAATACAATAAGTGGGTGACATTAACAAACACATTTATTTTCTCACATTTTAGGAGGCTAGACAGAAGTTTGAATTCAGGGCACCAGCTCTGGAGGAAGGCGTTCTATCTGTGTCTCTTCGAGGGGTAGGTCCTTCTCTCTTTTCAGCTTCTGTTCCTTGGTTCCTTGGTGATCTTCAAGTGGCGTGGTATCTACCTTCTCCGACTATGCTTGCTATCCCTGGCTTAAGCTGCTCTTTTATATCTCAAAAAAGATTGATTTAAGACACATCCTACATTATTGGAAAACCTGGTGGTACAGTGGTTAAGAGTTCTGTTCCTATCCAAAAAGTTGGCAGTTTGAATCCACCAGCCACTCCTTGGAAACCACGTGAAGCAGTTCTACTTTTTCATATAGGGTTGCTGTGAGTCAGAATAGACTCAACGGCAATGTTTGTTTGTTTGTTTTTATTACATTATTAACACAACGAAAAAACACATTCCCATATGGAATTATAACCACGGGTAGAGGGGTTAGGACTTGCAACAGATATTTTGGGGCAGACACAATTCAATTTATAACACCCTACAGTCAAGATAATTTGGGGGTCAAGCAACCATTACAGAGCTAAATAACTGGCAGCTGGACAGATTCTGCTCCCAGAAACCATTATCTAGAATCTCTCATTATTCCGTATACAGTGGAGTTGCTAAAAGAGAAAGATTAATGGAGCCATGTCATCATCAGCTTAGAAACGATTTTCCCTCCATTTTCTGTGAATGTTGCAACCTGACAATGACTCTCAAGGTCAAGTTTAAAAGGTCTTAGAGAACCAGATACATGAATACGCAGTGCTTCTGAGAATGACAGGCTTCTCTTTACAATGATTTGGTATATCACACTGTATTTGCTGCTCTGCCCTCTCAATTTGAGTAGAAGAGAAAGAGAATTTCAGAGAGACATTTGGGCACAGAGAGTGAGCAGAAGTGAAGTAGTCATTACAATTATTACTTGTTAAACCAAGAATGTGCAGGTTTCCCTTAGATCAATTAAACATCAGAAAAGAGAATCACACTTTAGGCATTTTGCAAGAACCCTTTCAAGTTTAGCTGCTTCCAGATTAAGGAACACTAATGCAATTTTCTATGTTGTGTATACTGGTGAGGGATTGGTTGTAGCACCGCAATTTGTGTGAAGTCCATTGAATTTACTCATATGCACCATATAGGAGTATCTGCATTTAGACACCCTCCCACAAAGATCCAATGTTAATCAAAAGAGATTTAAAGGAGCACCAGATAAATAAAAGGTGTTTGTCCTTTTCCATCTGTCTTCTGCCTTTGTCCCAATCACGAACTATCTCTGAGTAGAGAAGAGGCAATGAAAGGAGCCCGAGACTCCATCCAAATTTCAATGCCTGGCTGAAGCTAGTTGAATATGAAACTGATATTTTTCAATTGACCAGACTAAACTCAATGTGACTAGCAAGTGATGGCTTTACATGATATGAAATTAAGAGCTGGGAAATAAATTTCACCTGTGCACAATAGATTGGAGTGCCTAAAAAAAAATTATATATATATATATAATTTCACATATAAACAAAGTCATAGATTTGGAGCAAAACCTAAGCCCTTCATACTGTTGGATTCTTAAACCCTAGTGTTACATTTGAATAACGTTTCTTACTTTTAAAAAATTAATCCATGTATATCTTTTATAGTTTTATCTCATGGTAAGCATAAAAAAAAAAAACAAACCCAGTGCTGTCGAGTCAATTCTGACTCGAGGCGACCCTGTAGGACAGAGTAGAACTGCCCCCTAGAGTTTCCAAGGAGCACCTGGGGGATTCGAACTGCCAACCCTTTGGTTCGCAGCTGTAGCACTTAACCACTATGCCACCAGGGTTTCCACAGTAAGCATATGGCATAAAAACTAAAGTATTATCATCTTTATTTAAAAAAAATGAGGACACTGAAGTTGGAAAAGCTAACATGCCTAATTTTCTTATGTTTTTATTGATGGTAAGTTGAAAGATATCATAACTCAGTACTTCAATCACAGTCATTATTTATTTAACCAGAAAAAAAGAACCTTATTGTTTATAATGTATTAAATAATTATGAATACACCAAATTTAACTCAATTTCAGATGGAACCCCAAATCTACGTACATGGATAAGTATTTTTCTTTTTGTCTATAGTTGCAGACTGTAGTTTACTTAGTTTGCTCAGAATGACAGCTATTGTTCCGGCATGCCAGATGCAAATCAAGTTTAAAAACATAAAATGTAGTCACGTAGAATGATTACTACATATGTCGTTAAAAAAAAAAAAAAGAACTGTTGCTGTCCAATGGCAACCCCATGTGCCTAAAAATCGAAATGTGCTTCATAGGGTTTTCAATGGCTTATATTTTGGAAGTAGATTTCCAAGCCTTTCTCCTGAAGCAGTTTTGGGTGGACTCGAATCTCCAACCTTTTGTTTAGCAGTAGAGTGCAGCATTAACAGTTTGTACCACCCAAGGAACCCACTATGTCATAGGAGTGTGCAAAAATAATTAAGCTTTTATACTTGGTCGTGTGTGTAATACTTTTAAGTATTAACTAAATGTTAATTATTAATGGAATGTCTAGTTATGCAAGGCTTTGCAATGTAGCAAATATTCCCTTTATCTGCTGTCTCTATCATGACTGTAATCCTAATACATAAAAATAACAATGATTGTGCCTTCCTTATTGCTGTAATGTTTTTTCCAAATTCTGAATAATGTGGGCAAGCCTATTACATTTATAACCTTAATATTTTCATGTGCCTGTACAGTGTATTCTTCATAGAGATATTATGGAATTTTTATACAATTGGATTATAATCATCAGTTTACTTGTTTTCCTTACACTGGATATGAACAAACACAAAAGCCATTATCATTTCCTATGTAGATACTGAAATTTGGGGATAAAGAGATGAATAAATACATGAATAAAAGGGACATGTAAAAGATCTCTGAGACTATTTAAATCACAGACAAGTGTAAGGTATCACCAAGACTTACAGGTTTTAAATTCCTCAGAGTGAAGTCACTATGTTCATTTCTCATATTGGAACGCATTGTGTACCAGATCTTAAAAACATATAGATACATATAAAGACCAAAACTTATTTGAATTATACTAAAAATCTGCATAACAACACTTTTCATGATTTGACAAGTACTTCAAGTTTTTTATTTTATTTTCTTATAGTTCACTTTGTAAGTAGTCTAGAATTTAACAATGAAGTCTGTTAAAATTTTCTAGTCAACATAATTTGCGAGAACAAGAAAAGAAAAAGAAAATTTGAAATTGTAATTCTTCTAAAATATAGCCATTAATTAATGTTTTATATTTTAAGCCAGATGAATCATTATCACAACACTGTTCATATAACTTGTGAGGCTCATATAATTAAAATAATCATAAAACCAAAACCCGCTGCCGTCGATTCTGACTCATAGCGACCCTATAGGACAGAGTAGAACTGCCCCATAAAGTTTCCAAGGAGTGCCTGGCAGATTCCAATTGCTGACCTTTAGGTTAGCAGCCGTAGCCCTTAACCAGTACACCACCAGGCTTTCCAAAATAATGATAGTGTAGCCTAAATTTATTTTTGTAGTTTGCAACGCGGAACTTATATAATTTACAGAAAAATAGAAGTGAAATGTGTTTTAGTGCATTTACTCTGCATGTTTTAGAAAAACTATGAATATCTCCTAAGAAGTTTTAAAAACATGAAAATTTTATAAAAATTACTTAATATCATGATCAATATTTATCCAGAAAATGTACATTAAATTTCACAAAGTATAAAGTTCTGTATTCAAAGTGCAACACAATAGTATGTATTGAACTGAATTTAATGAACAATGACACAGAGCGTGGAAATTCTATAAACATTACTGAAAACACTATCAATATTCACCCTGAAAACACACAAGAAATTACATACATTTGAAACACTACATTTGAAGTACCAAGCAATAATAACTGTGTCTTTTAAGAGCTGAGAAAATAAACAGAATTAAAACAACTTTACTCCATCTTAACTACAGTGTGCCTTCAAGGAAAATGTAAGGTTTTCAGAAAATTCAGTAGGAGAAATAAGCTTTACCATATTTTAAAATATGTTAATAGACACTGCATTGGAGAAACTCAGGCACAGCAGTTAAAGTGAAGGATTTGCAAAATATCAGATCAAATGATGTGACAGGTAAAGAGACTCTAAAAGAACAAGCATACCTGTACAAACATCTATGAATTTCAGGTTTATATTTAATTGTTCTTTATACGCCCCCCCCCAAAAAAACAACTGTTGGTGTGGAGTCGATTCCAACTCATGTCAACCACATGTATCTGTATTTTTCCTAAAAAAAAACTCCCAATTTGTAGAAAACGCTATGTTCTGGAGGAAGTTTTTGAAGACTTGTTTTACTTCCTGGTTCCTCAGGGAATAAATGAAGGGGTTCTGCATGGGGGCAACAGAGGTGTTCAGAATAGCAACTCCTTTGGTCAATGATGCTTTTCTTTTGCAGAGGGATTGGCATACGTGAAGATGCAGCTTCCATAAGAGATGGAAATGACAGTCATGTGGGAGGAACAAGTGGAGAAAGTTTTTTTTCTCTTACTGGAAGATCGGATTCTCAGAATAGTCCTGATGACACACATGTAGGACAAAATCGTTAATGCCAAAGTGAATAGCAAAGTAACCAAAGCCAAGTAAAAACCAATTACTTCTAGGAGCCATGTATTTGAGCAAGATAGTTGTAAGAGGGGAAAATAGTCACATACAAAGTGATCAATGACTTGGGAAGCACAGTAAGCCGGGGGGGAAGAAGCATAAGGGGTGGGAATATGGTCAGAAACCCTCTCAGCCACACACATGACACAAGCAGGGAGCAGAGTTTCCTGTACATGGTGCTTGTGTAATGCAGGGGCTTGCAGATAGCCACATAGAAGTCATAGGACATGGCCATAAGAAAGTAAAATTCTGTCATCCTCATGAAAATAAAGAAGAGTTGAGCTGCACAGTTGTTATAGGAAATGGTCTTATCCCTGGTGATAATTGCACCCAGACATCTAGGAATGCATACAGTTGTAAAGGAGATTTCTAGCAAGGAGACGTTCCGGAGGAAGAAATACATAGGTGTCCGTAGATGGCAGTCCACCGAGGTTAGGGTGGTGAGAGTCAGGTTTCCAGTGAAGCTTAATACATATGTGATAAATAGAAAGAGGAAGATCACAATCTGAAGGTCAGGATCATCAGAAGGGCCTAGGAGGACAAGCTCTGTGACCACTGTGTAGTTATTCATTTCTCTCTCTCTCTTCAATTATTCTTCTTTTAATCCCATTTAGACAAAAAGAGTATTAAGGGGAAGAGTGAAAGATATAATTCATCATGATCAGCATCATCATCTCCAATATTCTAAAATATCCTGTATAATCCATGCAAATTTTTTCTTATTTTTAAGGTCTTGTTGGCATTCTTTTAATACACACTTATTAGTTCTTTTATATTAAAAATACAGTAGCAGATAGGAAATCTTCACACAACAAAGCACATCTTTGGGAGTCAATGAATAAAATCATTGTCATTTTATGTCCCATTTATGCAAACTCTCATTACAATTTTGTTGAAACAGTCATAAGAATTACATAGCCCTTTCTTTTCACTCAGATAATTTACTAGACAATCTATCTCCTAGAAACAGAAATGGGCTACTTTAACTTACCAAAAAGTAAAAGTCAAACTTAGAAGCCTAAAGTAACAACTCATCATTTTTTTTAGGATGTAAGAAATCAGTTGCCTTATTACAAGTAATATATTTAAATTTTTAACCCTAAGATTTATGGGTCTAATTGCCAAGACCATATGAGTACACTAAGTACAATTGCTACAAGACAGAATAAGTAACCCAATTATTTAAAAAATAGAAAAATTTCAGTTACTCACTGGTTTGTCTTCTTATTCCATCACGATCTTTAATGTTCCACATTCTGTATGGCTTCCTAAAAATGTACATGTATGTATTTGAATAGAAACATTTTTATTTTTGAACTGAAAGAGGCATAATGTATTTATTTTTCATTTTGACTGAAGCACAAATTGAAAAGTGACTGCTAACCTTATATCTTATCAACTCTGTCACTGGATTATGGCTCATTGGATTTTCCATGAAATTATCTTCCTGAGTGTGTTGTTCTAATGCTGCTGTAACAGAAATAACACAAGTGGATGGGCTTTAACAAAGAGAAATTTATTTCTTCACAGTGAAGTAGGGTAAAAGTCCAAATTCAGGGCATCAATCTTCCCCCAGATTAGGAGCTTCTCCACGGATGGACCCCAAGTCCAAAGGACTCCCTCTGCTCCTGGTACTGTTATCTTGGTGGTATGCGGTCCCACATTTTCTGCTTGTTTCCCTTCCTTTCATCTCTTGTAAGATAAAAGGTGGTGTAGGCCATACCCCAGGGAAACTCCCTTTACATTCGATCAGGGATGTGACCTGGGTAAGGGTGTTGCAATCCTACCCTAATAGTTTTTAACATAAAATTGCAATCACCAGATCAAGGACAACCACACAGTACTGGGAATCATGGTCTAATCAATTTGACATGTATTATTAGGGTACACAATTCAATCCATGACACTGAGTTATTAAGCTTTTTGGAAAAAAATGTTTCATTCTCTTGTAATTCTGTCTCACAGTTATCTTGTCCATAAGTCTGTTTATCCAAATGGATATCCGGAAAAGTTAAGAAAAAACTTCTTCCATTTTGCTAAGCTACTCAGTTAGTTCCCACCTATTCAAATGCTATTTTGAATGTAGTAATAGTTTATCAATTCTGTCCATTAAAATCTTGACAGCTATCTCCTTTTGATTTTAGAGAGTAAAATTTCTGTTGTGAAGAATAAAATGTAAAATCATTGCATACCTTCCAACTACTAGCAACACCCACACTAATCATATTTTATTTTATAATAGCTTAAAGGCAGTTTTTCAGGACATAAAAAGTAGAACATCAGAAACCTTCAAAAGATGTGGAACTATTTTTAACCCCAGCAAAGACTGTGTACTGATCTCCTGGAAACCAGACGAAGTCAGGCCACATCTCTGCTGTATTATAGACCATGAGGGAAATCTGGAAGGGGTTCTTGGTTTTCACAGTAACCTGCTCACTCCTCTCTCTAGCAAATCTCTCTTGAGAAGAGTTATGTTCATCCTTGCATCCCACAGAGGACCTAAGATGGTGACTTCTATGTAATATTTATGTCCATTAATAAGTTGCTTAATATTCATCCTTACTTCATATTTTATGAGTAATAAAATAAGAAACCCACTTTCTTATAAAAGGTGAAATTTTGATCAAATTTGTAAAGAATCGTCTTCATTAGAAATGTGAACGTTTTGAACATATGTCTTTCAGTTAGCAGCTGAGAATGCTAACCATTTGCACCAACCAGGGACTCCCATTATTAAAATACACTTCTTTATTTGTCTAAACCTAGTAAATATATACGACAATTTCAGAACTGTTAAACCATATACCTATAATTATGCCACTGCAAGATTAGTATTTGTGATCTGTTTCTCTTAGTTTTAGAGAATCCAAAAGATTTTGTTTACGCTGGCTGAGCTAAGATGGTGGAATAGACAGATGCTTCCGGCGAACCCTCTATACAACAAAGACCCCCTCAAAAAAGTGAAACGAGTATATTTATGACAAGCCAGAAACCCTAGCATCAAAGGCAAGCTTAGAAAAAGAACAGAAGGGAAGGGGGAAGAAGAGACAGTACAGAAGCAGAGAGGAGTTACTGGGCCTGAATCTCGGAAAGCCCTCAGGCATCATTCCGGAGTGGCGGCAGCGGGTTGGTACTGGCATTTTGCCACAGTTTCCTTAGGGAGAAGCAGTCAGCCAAACAGCCTACTCATACGTTTGGAACCAGAGAAGAATGGCACTCTCAGCAAAAGTTAAGTACTTCTGTATGTTTTACCACGCCCCCCACTCATAAGCCAGCTTCAGCACCTGGATTCCCTGGGCCTGAGATAGGCACCGTTGAGTGCCTAGAACCATCCTGCCAGCCATGGAGAAGGAAAAAATTTGCAATTGGGGGAAAAGATAATTTGCCAGTTCCACTAACCAGGGGAGCTCAGCACAGAAGTGGCTCCTGTCCAGGCATAAACAGTCCATGGACTTTGAGCACCTTTCCCCTCTGCATGGACCTGTGTGGGCCTATTTCAGGAGACTAGACCCTTGTTGGCAGACTCTAACCATTACAGCTGTGCAGCAGAGAGGTGGGTGCTGTTTGGCATTGATTTGCCCATTAAACAGGGTCCTCACCTACCCAAATGATGGGCCTAAGGACTGATAGCTCCACTCAGGTCACCCAGCCACCCACTACCGGGTTCCAAGGATAACTAGTACCTCCCAGTCTTTACAACCAAATTATTAGGAGTCCATGGTCTGTCTGAAGAGCCCACCCTACGCACTCTAGGGAACAGGGATGCACTTTTCTCAGAGACACTCGGGGGTCAGTTCTCAGCCCCATGCCTTGTTCAGAGTGTGACCCCTTGCTGCAATCAGATATTGGTATATACACCAATTACCACTGCCCCTCAAAGACTGTAGGACAGAGCCTGTACCACACACTTCATGATCAGCTACCTGGACACCTGAGCTGAATTCATACAAGAAAAGTGAATGGACTCCTAGAATGATATAACTGATAACAGCTCTTTCCATCTGGGGACAGGATGTCAGAGTTCCAAAGGTGAAAATAATCAAGCTAGATCACTCAAGCAACCCATTTGGGCATATCAAAACAAAACAAAGCAAGAGGCTACAACAGAGTAAGCAGGCATAAACTAATATAATAACTTATAGATGGCTCAGAGACAACAGTCAATATCAAGTCACATAAAGAAACAGACCATGATCAACTCAATAAGCTCTCAAAACAAAGAATCCAGGGATCTTCTAGATAAAAGTGCATTCCTGGAATTACCAGAGGCAGAATACAAAAGATTAATATACAGAACTCTTCAAGACATCAGGAAGGAAATGAGACAATACACAGAACATGCCAAGAAACACACAGATAAAGCAGTTGAATAAATTTAAAAGATTATTCAGAAACATAATGAAAAATTTAATAAGCTGGAAAAATCCATAGACAGGCAGCAATCAGAAATTCAGAAGATTAACAATAAAATTACAGACTTACACAACTCAACAGAAAATCAGAGGAGCAGAATTGAGCAAGTAGAAGCCATAATTTCTCAACTTGAACATAAATCACTTGGCAGTAACATATTTGAAGAAAAACCGGATAAAAGAATTTTAAAAAATGAAGAAGCTTTAAGAATCATGTGGGACTCTATCAAGAGAAATAACCTGCGAGGGACTGGAGAACAGGGAGGGATAACAGAAAATACGGAGAGAACTGTTGATTTGTTGGCAGAAAACTTGCCTGATATTGTGAAAGATGAGAAGATATCTATCTAAGATGCTCATCGAACTCCACATAAGGTAGATGTTAAAAGATAGTCACCAAGACATATTATAATCATCCCTGCCAAAACCAAAGATAGAGTATTTTTATATACAAAAAGTCACCTACAAAGGAGAGTCAATAAGAATAAGCTCAGACTACTATGCAGAAACCATGCAGGCAGGAAGGCAATGGGATGACTTATTAAAAAAAAATTGAAGGAAAAAAATTGCCAACCAAGAATCATATATCCAGCAAAACTGTCTCTTAAATATGAAGGGGAAATTAGGACATATCCAGATAAACAGAAGTTTAGGGAATTCATAAAAACCAACCAAAACTACAAGAAATACTAAAGGAAGTTCTTTTGTTAGAAAATCAATAATATCAGACATCAACCCAAGACTAGAACACCGGGCAGAGCAATCAGAAGTCAACCCAGACAGGGAAAAAAAAAAAAAAAAAGGCAAGATAAAAAAACCTCAACATTAAAACAGTAAGAGGGACTAAGAAATGTAATCATAGATCTTCCATATGGACAGGAAGATATGGCGATACAAAGATGTGAAAGTAAGGTTTAAATTTAGAAAACTAGGGGTAAATTTAATCTGCATGCTGAACAAATAATCCGAGAAGCTGGACTATATGAAGAAGAATGGGGCATCAGGATTGAAGGAAGACTTCTTAACAACCTGCGTTATGCACATGATACAACCTTGCTTGCTGAAAGTGAAGAGGACTTGAAGCACTTACTAATGAAGATCAAAGACCACAGACTTCAGTATGGATTACACCTCAACATAAAGAAAACAAAAATGCTCACAACTGGACCAAAGAGCAACATCATGATAAATGGAGAAAAGATTGAAGTTGTCAAGGATTTCATTTTACTTGGATCCACAATCAACACCCACGGAAGCAGCAGTCGAGAAATCAAAACACGCATTGTATTGGGCAAATCTGCTGCAAAGGACCTCTTCAAAGTGTTGAAGAGCAAAGATGTCACCCTGAAGACTAAGGTGCGCCTGACCCAAGCCATGGTATTTTCAATCACATGATATGGATGTGAAAGCTGGACAATGAATAAGGAAGACCGAAGAACAGTTGACGCCTTTGAATTGTGGTGTTGGCGAAGAATATTGAATATATCATGGACTGCCAAAAGAACGAACACATCTGTCTTGGAAGAAGTGTGGCCAGAATGCTCCTTAGAGGCAAGAATGGTGAGACTGCGTCTTACAAACTTTGGACATGTTGTCAGGAGGGATGAGTCCCTGGAGAAGGACGTCATGCTTGGCAGACTACCGGGTCAGCAGAAAAGACGAAGACCCTCAAAAAGGTGCATTGACACAGTGGTTGCAACAATGAGCTCAAGCATAACGACGAACGTAAGGATGGCGCAGGACTGGGCAGTGTTTTGTTCTGTTGTGCATAGGGTCGCTATGAGTAGGAACCGACTCGACGGCACCTAACAACAACAACAGGGGTAAATAATAAGGTAACCAAAAGGAGACAAAGTATTCTACTCATCAAAATAAAATACAAGAAAAAAATACTCAGCAGAAACAAAATCAACAACAATGAATATGAGGAAAGGACTATGTATAATCTACTCAGCACATAAAATTAAGTGGGAAAAATAACTGTTAACAACACACATGAAAAGACATCAAAATGATAACACTAAATTCATACATATCCATAATCACACTGAATGTAAATAGACTAAATGTACCAATAAAGAGACAGAGAGTGGCAGAATGGATTAAAAAACACGATCTGTCTATATGTTGCCTACAAGAGACACCTTAGACTTCAAGACAGAAACAAACTAAAACTCAAAAGATGGAAAAAATATATCAAGCAAACAACAATCAAAAAAGAGCAGGAGTGGCAATGTTAATTTCTGACAAATAGGCTTTAAAGTTAAGTCCATCATAAAGGATAAGGAAGGACACTATATAGTGATTAAAGGCACAGTACACCAAGAAGATATAAACATATTTAATGTTTATGCACGCAACGATAGGGCTAAAAGATACATAAAACAAACTCTATCAGCATTGAAAAGGGAGATAGACAGCTCCACAATAATAGTAGGAGACTTCAACACATCACTTTCAGGAAAGGGCAGGACATCCAGCATGAAGATCAATAAAGACGCGGAAGATCTAAATGCCACAATCAACCAACATGACCTCATAGACCTACAGCAAACAAGTATACTTTCTTTTCTAGTGCACATGGAACGTTCTCTGGAATAGACCACATATTAGGTCATAAAGCAAGCCTTAGCAGAATCCAAAACATGTAAATATTACAAAGCATCTTCTCTGACCATAAGGCTATAAAAGTGGAAATCAATAACAGAAAAAACAGGGAAAACAAATCAAACTCTTGGAAACTGGACAATTCCCTGCTCAAAAAAGATTGGATTATAGAAGACATTAAGGATGAAATAAAGGAATACATAGAATTCAATGAGAATGAAAACACTTCCTATCAGAAACTTTGGGATACAGTGGAAGCAGTGCTCAGAGGTCCATTTATATCAATAAATACACACATACAAAAAAGAAGAAAGGGCCAAAATCTAAGAATTATCCCTACAACTTGAATAAATATAAAGAAAACTACAAAAGAAACCCTCAGGCACCAGAAGAAAACATTTAATAAAAATTAGAGCTGAACTAAATGAAATAGAAAACAGAAAAACAATTGAAAGAATTAACAAGACCAAAAGCTGGTTCTTTGAAAAAATCAAAAAATTGATAAACCATAGGCCAAACTCAAAAAAGAAAAACAAGAGAGGAAACAAATAACCCGAATAAGAATTGAGATGGGTGATATTACAACAGACCCAACTGAAATTAAAAGAATCATATCAGATTACTATGAAAAATTGTACTCTAACAAATTGGAAATCCTGGAAGAAATGGATGAATTCCTAGAAACACACTATGTACCTAAACTGACACAAACACAGGTAGAACAGCTAAACTGACAGATAACGAAAGAAGAGATTGAAAAGATAATCAAAAAACTCCCCCCCAAAAATCCTGGCTCTGACAGCTTCACTGCACGGTTCTACTAGACTTTCAGAGAAGAGGTAACTCCACTACTAGTAAAGGTATTTCAGACCATAGAAGAGGACGGAATACTCCTAAACTCATTCTATGAAGCCAGCATATCCCTGATACCAAAACGAGCTGAAGACACCAAAAAAAAAGAAAATTACAGACCTATGTCCCACATGAACTGATACGCAACAATCCTCAACAAAATTCTAGCCAATAGAATTCAACAACATGTCAAAAAAATAATTCACCATGACCAAGTGGGATTCATACCAGGTGTGCAGGGATGGTTCAACATTAGAAAAACAATTAATGTAATCCACCACATAAATAAATAAAAGACAAGAATCACATAATTTTACCAACTGATGCAGAAAAGGCATTTGACAAATTCAACACCCATTCAGGATAAAAACTCTCAGCAAAACAGAAAAAGAAGGAAAATTCCTCAACATAATAAAGGGCATTTATACAAAGCCAACAGCCAACATCCTCCTAAATGGAGAGAGCCTGAAAGCATTCCCATTGAGATAGGGAACCACAAAAGGATACCCTTTATCACCGCTGTTATTCAACATTGTGCTGGAGGTCCTAGCCAGAGCAATTAGGCTAGATAAAGAAACAAAGGGCATCCAGATTGGCAAGGAAGAAGAAAAATTATATATATATATATATATATATATATATATTTTTTTTTTTTTGCAGACGACATGATCTTATACACAGAAAACCCTAAGGAATCCTCCAGAAAACTACTGAAACTAATAGAAGAGTTCAGCAGACTATTGGGATATAAGATAAACATACAAAAATCAGAGGGTGAGGCGGAGCCAAGATGGCGGACTAGGCAGACGTTACCTCGGATCCCTCTTACAACAAAGACACGGAAAAACAAGTGAATCGATCACATACATAACAATCTACGAACCCTGAACAACAAACACGGATTTAGAGACGGAGAACGAACTAATACGGGGAAGCAGCGATAGTTTCCAGAGCCTGGAGCCAGCGTACCAGTCAGGTACGGCACAAGCACAGAGACCTGCTCCACCCCCCTGAACTAACCCCGGGAGGGGGACCAGCCGGTTCCACGGGCGGCGTGGGACGCAGGCGGTAGGAGAAGTCCCCGGGAGGCAGTGACTGATCTTGGAGCAGAAAGAGCAGCATCCGAGCCGGGGAACCGTCCCGCAGGGATTTGGACTGCTCGCAGGTACGCCATAAACACGGAGAGTTGCTCCACCCCCTGAACTAACCCCGGGAAGGGGACCAGCCGGGTCGCGCGGGCGGCGTGGGACGCAGCCGGTAGGAGAAGTCCCCGGGAGGCAGCGACTGGTATTGGAGTGGGGAGAACAGCGTTCCAGCCGGGACACTTGGTCGCGGCACAAGCACGGGGAGCTACTCCACCCATCTGAACTAACCCCGGGAGGGGGCCCACCTGGTTCACGGGGGCGGCACGGCCACGCGGCTGGAGGGACAAGAAGTCCCCGGGAGGCAGCGACTGATTTTGGAGTTGAGAGTGCACCGTCCCAGTAGGGGAGCCTTGACGCTGGGCGTGGGGCTGGAAGCGGAGGATCTGACCGTGACTCCAGCAGGCCAGACCCCCTGGGGGCAATCTCCACACAGCCAGCACACATAGGCGACGCGCCCGCGGGAATCTCAGATATAACAGTCATTCCAAGCAAGACAAGCAACTCTGGCTATATTCTGAGGTGCTACTCTCCTATCTCTCTCTTCCCTCCCCCACCCTCCCCAGGCGGCTTCATTAACATCTGAATAGCCTGAGCCAGAGGGAGAACTCTGATAGGGATCTGACTGCAGTTTTTTTTTAGCGGATTTTCTGGAAAAACTAGTTTCCCAGTGATGGCTCGGAGACAACAATCCATATCAAACCACTTAAAGAAGCAGACCATGACAGCTTCTCCAACCCCCCAAACAAAAGAATCAAAATCTTTCCCAAATGAAGATACAATTTTGGAATTATCAGATACAGAATATAAAAAACTAATTTACAGAATGCTTAATGATATCACAAATGAAATTAGGATATCTGCAGAAAAAGCCAAGGAACACACTGATAAAACTGTTGAAGAACTCAAAAAGATTATTCAAGAACATACTGGAAAAATTAATAAGTTGCAAGAATCCATAGAGAGACAACATGTAGAAATCCAAAAGATTAACAATAAAATAACAGAATTAGACAACGCACTAGGAAGTCAGAGGAGCAGACTCGAGCAATTAGAATGCAGACTGGGACATCTGGAGGACCAGGGTATCAACACCAACATAGCTGAAAAAAAATCAGACAAAAGAATTAAAAAAAATGAAGAAACCCTAAGAATTATGTGGGACTCTATCAAGAAGGATATCCTGCGGGTGATTGGAGTCCCAGAACAGGGAGGGGGGACAGAAAACACAGAGAAAATAGTTGAAGAACTTCTGACAGAAAACTTCCCTGACATCATGAAAGACGAAAGGATATCTATCCAAGATGCTCATCGAACCCCATTTAAGATTGATACAAAAAGAAAAACACCAAGACATATTATCATCAAACTCACCAAAACCAAAGATAAACAGAAAATTTTAAAAGCAGCCAGGGAGAAAAGAAAGGTTTCCTTCAAGGGAGAATCAATAAGAATATGTTCTGACTACTCAGCAGAAACCATGCAGGCAAGAAGGGAATGGGACGACATATACAGAACACTGAAGGAGAAAAACTGCCAACCAAGGATCATATATCCAGCAAAACTCTCTCTGAAATATGAAGGCGAAATTAAGATATTTACAGACAAACACAAGTTTAGAGAATTTGCAAAAACCAAACCAAAGCTACAAGAAATACTAAAGGATATTGTTTGGTCACAGAACCAATAATATCAGATATCAGCACAACACAAGGTCACAAAACAGAACGTCCTGATATCAACTCAAATAGGGAAATCACAAAAACAAACAAATTAAGATTAATTAAAAAAAAAATACACATAACAGGGAATTATGGAAGTCAATAGGTAAAAGATCACAATAATCAAAAAGAGGGACTAAATACAGGAGGCATTGAACTGCCATATGGAGAGTGATACAAGGCGATATAGAACAATACAAGTTAGGTTTTTACTTAGAAAAATAGGGGTATATAATGAGGTAACCACAAAAAGGCATAACAACTCTATAACTCAAGACAAAAACCAAGAAAAACGTAACGACTCAACTAACATAAAGTCAAACACTATGAAAATGAGGATCTCACAATTTACTAAGAAAAACGCCTCAGCACAAAAAAGTGTGTGGAAAAATGAAATTGTCAACAACACACATAAAAAGGCATCAAAATGACAGCACTAAAAACTTATTTATCTATAATTACCCTGAATGTAAATGGACTAAATGCACCAATAAAGAGACAGAGAGTCACAGACTGGATAAAGAAACACGATCCATCTATATGCTGCCTACAAGAGACACACCTTAGACTTACAGACACAAACAAACTAAAACTCAAAGGATGGAAAAAAGTATATCAAGCAAACAATAAGCAAAAAAGAAGAGGAGTAGCAATATTAATTTCTGACAAAATAGACTTTAGACTTAAATCCACCACAAAGGATAAAGAAGGACACTATATAATGATAAAAGGGACAATTGAACAGGAAGACATAACCATATTAAATATTTATGCACCCAATGACAGGGCTGCAAGATACATAAATCAAATTTTAACAGAACTGAAAAGCGAGATAGATACCTCCACAATTATAGTAGGAGACTTCAACACACCACTTTCGGAGAAGGACAGGACATCCAGTAAGAAGCTAAACAGAGACACGGAAGATCTAATTACAACAATCAACCAACTTGACCTCATTGACTTATACAGAACTCTCCACCCAACTGCTGCAAAATATACTTTTTTTTCCAGCGCACATGGAACATTCTCTAGAATAGACCACATATTAGGTCATAAAACAAACCTTTGCAGAGTCCAAAACATCGAAATATTACAAAGCATCTTCTCAGACCACAAGGCAATAAAACTAGAGATCAATAACAGAAAAACGAGGGAAAAGAAATCAAATACTTGGAAAATGAACAATACCCTCCTGAAAAAAGACTGGGTTATAGAAGACATCAAGGAGGGAATAAGGAAATTCATAGAAAGCAACGAGAATGAATATACTTCCTATCAAAACCTCTGGGACACAGCAAAAGCAGTGCTCAGAGGCCAATTTATATCAATAAATGCACACATACAAAAAGAAGAAAGAGCTAAAATCAGAGAACTGTCCCTACAACTTGAACAAATAGAAAGTGAGCAACAAAAGAATCCATCAGGCTCCAGAAGAAAACAAATAATAAAAATTAGAGCTGAACTAAATGAATTAGAGAACAGAAAAACAATCGAAAGAATTAACAAAGCCAAAAGCTGGTTCTTTGAAAAAATTAACAAAATTGATAAACCATTGGCTAGACTGACTAAAGAAATACAGGAAAGGAAACAAATAACCCGAATAAGAAATGAGAAGGACCACATCACAACAGAACCAAATGAAATTAAAAGAATCATTTCAGATTATTATGAAAAATTGTACTCTAACAAATTTGAAAACCTAGAAGAAATGGATGAATTCCTGGAAAAACACTACCTACCTAAACTAACACATTCAGAAGTAGAACAACTAAATAGACCCATAACAAAAAAAGAGATTGAAACGGTAATCAAAAAACTCCCAACAAAAAAAAGTCCTGGCCCGGACGGCTTCACTGCAGAGTTCTACCAAATTTTCAGAGAAGAGTTAACACCACTACTACTAAAGGTATTCCAAAGCATAGAAAATGACGGAATACTACCCAACTCATTCTATGAAGCCACCATCTCCCTGATACCAAAACCAGGTAAAGACATTACAAAAAAAGAAAATTATAGACCTATATCCCTCATGAACATTGATGCAAAAATCCTCAACAAAATTCTAGCCAATAGAATCCAACGACACATCAAAAAAATAATTCACCCTGATCCAGTGGGATTTATACCAGGTATGCAAGGCTGGTTTAATATCAGAAAAACCATTAATGTAATCCATCACATAAATAAAACAAAAGACAAAAACCACATGATCTTATCAATTGATGCAGAAAAGGCATTTGACAAAGTCCAACACCCATTCATGATAAAAACTCTTACCAAAATAGGAATTGAAGGAAAATTCCTCAACATAATAAAGGGCATCTATGCAAAGCCAACAGCCAATATCACTCTAAATGGAGAGAACCTGAAAGCATTTCCCTTGAGAACGGGAACCAGACAAGGATGCCCTTTATCACCACTCTTATTCAACATCGTGTTGGAAGTCTTAGCCAGGGCAATCAGGCTAGACAAAGAAATAAAAGGTATCCGGATTGGCAAGGAAGAAGTAAAGTTATCACTATTTGCAGATGACATGATTATATACACAGAAAACCCTAAGGAATCCTCCAGAAAACTACTGAAACTAATAGAAGAGTTTGGCAGAGTCTCAGGTTATAAAATAAACATACAAAAATCACTTGGATTCCTCTACATCAACAAAAAGAACACCGAAGAGGAAATAACCAAATCAATACCATTCACAGTAGCCCCCAAGAAGATAAGATACTTAGGAATAAATCTTACCAAGGATGTAAAAGACCTATACAAAGAAAACTACAAAGCTCTACTACAAGAAATTCAAAAGGACATACTTAAGTGGAAAAACATACCTTGCTCATGGATAGGAAGACTTAACATAGTAAAAATGTCTATTCTACCAAAAGCCATCTATACATTTAACGCACTTCCGATCCAAATTCCAATGTCATATTTTAAGGGGATAGAGAAACAAATCACCAATTTCATATGGAAGGGAAAGAAGCCCCGGATAAGCAAAGCACTACTGAAAAAGAAGAAGAAAGTGGGAGGCCTCACCTTACCTGACTTCAGAATCTATTATACAGCCACAGTAGTCAAAACAGCCTGGTATTGGTACAACAACAGACACATAGACCAATGGAACAGAATTGAGAACCCAGACATAGATCCATCCACGTATGAGCAGCTGATATTTGACAAAGGACCAGTGTCAATTAACTGGGGAAAAGACAGCCTTTTTAACAAATGGTGCTGGCATAACTGGATATCCACTTGCAAAAAAATGAAACAGGACCCATACCTCACACCATGCACAAAAACTAACTCCAAGTGGATCAAAGACCTAAACATAAAGACTAAAACGATAAAGATCATGGAAGAAAAAATTGGGACAACCCTAGGAGCCCTAATACAAGGTATAAACAGAATACAAAACATTACCAAAAATGATGAAGAGAAACCCGATAACTGGGAGCTCCTAAAAATCAAACACCTATGCTCATCTAAAGACTTCACCAAAAGAGTAAAAAGACCACCTACAGATTGGGAAAGAATTTTCAGCTATGACGTCTCCGACCAGCGCCTGATCTCTAAAATCTACATGATTCTGTCAAAACTCAACCACAAAAAGACAAACAACCCAATCAAGAAGTGGGCAAAGGATATGAACACACATTTCACTAAAGAAGATATTCAGGCAGCCAACAGATACATGAGAAAATGCTCTCCATCATTAGCCATTAGAGAAATGCAAATTAAAACTACGATGAGATTCCATCTCACACCAGCAAGGCTGGCATTAATCCAAAAAACACAAAATAATAAATGTTGGAGAGGCTGCGGAGAGATTGGAACTCTCATACACTGCTGGTGGGAATGTAAAATGGTACAACCACTTTGGAAATCTATCTGGCGTTATCTTAAACAGTTAGAAATAGAACTACCATACAACCCAGAAATCCCACTCCTAGGAATATACCCTAGAGATACAAGAGCCTTCATACAAACAGATATATGCACACCCATGTTTATTGCAGCTCTGTTTACAATAGCAAAAAGTTGGAAGCAACCAAGGTGTCCATCAACGGATGAATGGTTAAATAAATTGTGGTATATTCACACAATGGAATACTACGCATCGATAAAGAACAGTGACGAATCTCTGAAACATTTCATAACATGGAGGAACCTGGAAGGCATTATGCTGAGCGAAATTAGTCAGAGGCAAAAGGACAAATATTGTATAAGACCACTATTATAAGATCTTGAGAAACAGTAAACCTGAGAAGAACACATACTTTTGTGGTTACGAGGGGGGGAGGGAGGGAGGGTGGGAGAGGGTTTTTTTATTGATTAATCAGTAAATAAGAACTGCTTTAGGTGAAGGGAAAGACAACACTCAATACATGGAAGGTCAGCTCAATTGGACTGGACCAAAAGCAAAGAAGTTTCCGGGATAAAATGAATGCTTCAAAGGTCAGCGGAGCAAGCGCGGGGGTCTGGGGAGCAGGGTTTGCGGGGACTTCTAAGTCAATTGGCAAAATAATTCTATTATGAAATCATTCTGCATCCCACTTTGAAATGTGGCGTCTGGGGTCTTAAATGCTAACAAGCAGCCATCTAAGATGCAGCAATTGGTCTCAACCCACCTGGAGCAAAGAAAAATGAAGAACACCAAGCCCACATGACAACTAAGAGCCCAAGAGACAGAAAGGGCCGCATGAACCAGAGACCTACATCATCCTGAGACCAGAAGAACTAGTTGGTGCCCGGCCACAATCGATGACTGCCCTGACAGGGAGCTCAGCAGAGGACCCCTGAGGGAGCAGGAGATCAGTGGGATGCAGACCCCAAATTCTCATAAGAAGACCAAACTTAATGGTCTGACTGAGACTGGAGGAATCCCGGCGGCCATGCTCCCCAGACCTTCAGTTGACACAGGACAGGAACCATCCCCGAAGACAACTCATCAGAAATGAAAGGGACTGGTCAGCGGGTGGGAGAGAGATGCTGATGAAGAGTGAGCTAATTATATCAGGTGGACACTTGAGATTGTGTTGGCAACTCTTGTCTGGAGGGGGGATGGGAGGATAGAGAGAGAGGGAAGCCGGCAAAATTGTCAAGAAAGGAGAGACTGAAAGGGCTGACTCAAGACGGGGAGAGTAAGTGGGAGTAGGGAGTGAGATGTATGTAAACTTATATGTGACAGACTGATTGGATTTGTAAACGTTCACTTGAAGCTTAATAAAAGTTATTATAAAAAAAAAAATCAGAGGGTTAGGGTTTTAGGGTTAGGGTTATGGTTAAGGGTTAAGGGTTAGGTTTAGGGTCAGGGGTCGGGGTCGGGGTCGGGGTCGGGTTACTGTTAGGGGTTATGGTTAGGGTTTAGGGTTAGGGTTAGTGTCAGGGTTTAGGGTCAGAGTTCGGGTTTAGGGTCGGGGCCAGGGTCGGGGTCAGGTTTAGGGTTAGGGTTAGCGTTGGGTTGGGTTGGGATGGGTTGGGTTCGGTTAGGGTTAGGGTTTCGGGTTTCAGCTTGGGGTTGGGTTAGGGTTAGGGTTAGGGTCAGGGTTACGGGTTAAGGGTTAGGGTCAGGGCCATGGTGAGTGTGGGGGTTCGGGGTCGGGTTAGGGTTGTGTTTGGGGTTGGGTTTGGAGTTGGAGATTAGGATTGGGGTTAGGGCTGCGGTTAAGTTTCTGGTTGGGTTGGGGTTGGGGTTACGTTTGCTGTTAGGGTTACAGTTGTTAGTGTTAGGGTTTAGGGTTACGGTTAGGATTAGGGTTTAGGGTGAGGGTGAGGGTTAGGGTTAGGGTTTGGGGTTGTGGTTGGGGTTAGGGGTTCGGTTTCGGGTTTTGGGTTCGGGATCGGGTTTAGGGTTAGGGTTTAGGGGTAGGGTTTAGGGTTAGGGTTAGGGTTCAGGATTAGCTTTACGGTTCAGGTTAGGATTAAAACCTCACAATACGGTGGCGTCTCGAGGCTTCGTGTCACGCAGTTAAGCAACTGAGGGCGTCACCCGTGCAGTCCACCGCCTCTCATACCGCACCGTACAGAGGATTCAGCGTTGGTTTTTGTCCTAATGTGAACGGTACATCGTAATGCCCGTACATCGCTCCTTCTTTCACCTTGAGTTACTACTTCATCCTCCAAAAAATAACTCTATAGAAAAAAGAGACATGCATATCTATCTAGACATAACTGACCCCGGCTCACAAATACTAATTCCCACAATATCGTACCGAAAACAGCAGAAACTTTGACCAAATCAGCGACTACAAAAAGCCCAGCGGCCAAGAAAACAACAGCAGACAGACCGCGGAAGCACGCGTTTCCAAGCGTCCTTGTAATCCGCTGATCGCCACAGCTCTCCTCACAGTGCTTTATCAGGTTCCGAAGGGAGGTTCGCATAGCTTCTTTAACCTTGTAGTTGCATCGACACACGTAAGCACGGCTTGCGAAAAACGTTTCTGCAGTTATGTGTAACTCCAGGGATATCGTTTTCAAAATAACCTACGTCTGCTGGAACGCATCGGCGACATTTCTGGACAGTCGTTTTGGTGTGGCCCTCTGACAGTGTCACCCGGTTGGGTCCGCTTCTCCACGACCCCCATCCCGTGACTTCACTGGGAAAAGCAGGTCAACCCCTTTAGGTAGTCACGTAGGCGCGCAGTCGGCCCGGGATAAATTTGCTCTCCTGGACCCACTGAGTTTGTCGCGGACTCATTCCCGGACTCACCTCCCTGACCCGCCTTCAGCTGCCGCCCAGGCTCCGGGCCCGCCTCCTTGCCGCCCGCGGCCGCCAGAGGGCGCAGCCTCCCCTCGAGAGCGCGGCCTGGTCCCCTCCAAGCGCCGGGAGCTCCCGGGCTTCCCGCTCCAGCCTAGGTAGGGCCTTCGCCATCCGCCCTGACCTGGGGAGCAGGCCTCTGCGGAGGGCCTTGACACCGCGCGGACCTCGTCGCCTCCTCTAGCTCTCCCTGACTCGCTTCTGGACACACTGAACCCCGTCTGAGCTATCCGCCCTCCCCCTCCCCAGACCAGCCCCCCACCCCTCGGAGGGACTAATTCACGCTGAACCCGCTGCTCTCCGCCTGGGGCCTTTGAAGGGCCGCGAGGGCTCAGGGCCTCTGAACTGCGGCGTCATCTCATCTTCAATCCCGGACAGCCCGGGATCGCCAAAGCTCAGGCTCAGGAGGGTTTTGGTTAAGGGTAGGCTTAGGGCTATAGTTCAGGTTAGGGCTGGGGGGGTTAGGGCTAGGGCTAGGGCTAGGATTAGGGCTAGGGCGAGGGTTAGGGTTAGTGTTAGGGTGAGGGTGAGGGTGAGGGTGAGGGTGAGGGTGAGGGTGAGGGTGAGGGTGAGGGTGAGGGTGAGGGTGAGGGTGAGGGTGAGGGTGAGGGTGAGGGTGAGGGTGAGGGTGAGGGTGAGGGTGAGGGTGAGGGTGAGGGTGAGGGTGAGGGTGAGGGTGAGGGTGAGGTGCTAATTCACGCTGAACCCGCCGCTCTCCACCCGGGGCCTTTGAAGAGCCGCGAGGGCTCAGGGCGTCTAAGCTCCGGCGTCATCTCCTCTTCAGTCCGGACAGCCCGGGGTCGCCAAAGCTCAGGCTCAGGAGCCCAGAGGGAACGAAGCAAATAGTCTCCTGAGTCACACATTCCTTCTTTTCTTCACTTCCCTTCTTGGTTGCTCCTTCCTTTAACCCATTGGTTCCCTTAAGAAACCCTTCTGACCGACGACAATCAAGAGATTCGGTAATGCGCAAAGGTGGCCACGCTGTGGACACATCGGCCCCTTCCCAAGTGGTCAGCAAGCAATGAGGAGGCACAAAGGGTCAGACAGGCAGTGGCGGGCTGGTGGGACCAAATGCCTAGATGCCAGCAAAGGAAGAAACCACAGGAGGAAGAAGAGCGGGCAGTATGACTTCATTCCTACTGGGCAAGTGAGGGAGTGCGTAGCCGTCTGGGATGGGGATAGGAGCTTTGGACCATAGGAATGGGGCAGAGGCCCTGGAGAGGCACTTGTCATTTCCCAAACCTTCGTGCTCTGGAGATTTTTTGTTTCGCATGCATGTTCTCTGTGTTTCAATAGCGGCATTTTGTTTTCTTTTTTATGGTTTCAATTATCTGTCTGTTCTACCAATGAACTCCTTCATCCAGCTCGATAATCTCTATCACCTTTCCGAGGCTACCACGTCCAACGACGATGGGAGGATTCTCAGGTGAAAGATGCTAAGAAAGAGGCCTGGTGTTTATGTAGAAAAACTTAATTATTAATAAGTTGGGCAAGTGTCTGGACAGATATGACCCAGAATATATATACATTACTCCAAACACGTACGACAGCAATCGCATCGATACACTTTCTTCGGCGATGGAATGGTGTTGCTCTAACGCCTTTCAGGCCATCTTCTGTGTGTTGAGAGTGGCCCAAGGGAGACATCCGTTCACAGGCGAGGGGGGGGTTGCTCTGGGACGGAAACTGTGCCATCGTTCCTTCGGTGATAGCTGTGGAACAAACTGTCTTCCAGTTCCCAGTTCCCACTCTCACACCTAAGGGAAAAGAAACATGTTAAAAAAGAAAGAAAAGGAAAAGAAAAAGAAAAAAACTGTCCTTTTAAAAAAATACCCTTATGAGTAGAGAGGGCGTCCGCTCTTTCTCTACACACCTACCCGATAATTTCCAATTTGACGGCCCATCTTGCCAGAAGGGAAAGAAGTTGAGGTGTGTCCAAGGTAGGCCTATTTCCGTCGCCGGGGTTCGCTTAGGATTCGTGGATTGCACAGACTGCCAAGGAGGCAATGATGGCAGGGAGGAGTTGGGATCAGTCGTGCGAAGGCTTTTGTTCATCTGGCTTTAGCCAATGGGTCCATCGCCTGGTGCCCCTGGTGCCTCCGGCGGCAAGACCGAGGAGCCTCCGAAGGATCAGGCACCCCACGACTTGAAGATGCACAGCCAGCGCTGCGTCCATGTGCTAGGTCCAAGTTTCCCAGAGTCTTATCTTTCTTTCCGCGTTCCTTCGGCTCCGGAACACCGCGTCGTGGCTGTCCAGCATCTCTTTCCATCGTACGGATTCGTCCTCAAGGGATAGATGCCTGGATGTGGGTTCGGTCAATCTTGCAGCGCGTCAAGCAGAGCCCGAAAGTCAATGTCGCCGAGGGAGAGTTCGAGTTGTGGAGGGTCCTCCTCCTGTGGATCCGCGTTCAGAAAGGTTTGGGACTTTCCCTGCAACTCTGGGGCGGAGAGGAGTTCATCTAAAAGGCTCTCGGTTTCCTGGCAGTCTTGGTCTGGTGGATGAGATGACCCTTGAGCCGATTGTGCCGGCTCTGGCCACAGGTGTGCCTCGGAGTGTCCGGGCTGCTGGAGTGTCTCTTGGCTGGGTTCCCATCGGGCGGTCACACCCTGGGCCACCTCACAGCCCCATTGCGTGAAGGGAGCTGTGACTTGCTGAGCCGGAACCTGCCCTTGCGTCTTTGAATTGTCAGGCCGAGAAGGGTCTTGGGCGAGCCACCCTGCCGAGACAGCGTGTTGGTCGCGATCCTGGTCATTTCCTGGGTATTGGGGCCAGAAAGGAGCCTGAGGGTCTGACAGCCTGTCTCCCACAGTGGGTCCTGTTGGCGATTGGTTCAGGTGTGTCCCCGGGGCGTGAGAGGTCTCTGCTGTCTTCTTCACAATCAGGGCGGGCTGGTCCAACACGGCACCCGGTGCTTGGCCGGCATAGCCCTGGGTGGGTTCCGAAGGAAGAAATGGTGGACGGGACTCAGTGAGAACAGGTAGGATGGCTTGGTTGCTGCTAGAAGGATGGGAGGGTGGGCCGAGAGGGTAGGTGCTCTGAACAGAGGACAGGTCGCTCTGGTCAAGTGGAAGCGTGGCCGCAGGAGTCGGGCTGCCTGCCAAGGACTTCGGCGGTGCACTCGCGCTCTGCACCGGCTTCCGAGCTCTTCGGTTCTGAAACCATACGTGAATTCGGGATCGCGGAAGGCCAGTTCGTTGAGCCAGTTCTTCCTTGGCCTCGTTACCAGGGTACCGGTTCTTCTCGAAGGCCTCGACTAGGAGACTCGTTTGCGATGTGGTGATGCGTGTGCGTTTTCGTCTGGCCGCTTTGGGGAAATTTTCCGGAGACCAAGGCTGAGGCTCTCCCTGTCCCTGGGACGGCTCTTCTTCGGAGGCCTGTCCAGAGGCCGAGCGGCTCTTCCTTAGGTGACCTGCTCTGCGGTTTCCAAACCAAGTCTGAATGCGATCCTCCGCGATGCCGGTTTCTCTGGCGAGTTCTTCTCTGGTAGTTATACCAGGGTAGGGGTTCTGTTCAAACGCTGCTTGCAGGGTCTCTCTTTGACTGGGCTTCAAAACCAACCTCTCTCGTCGGCCTCGTGGATTTTGAGAGCGACTCGAAGCGCCGGTCGGATCCATCGCGGCAAGTCAGCCGGACTGCACGGAGACTCGCGGCCAAGTGAACAGCTCCCGGAAACGCGGGACTCAGCCACACCCGGAATGCTTTGCGCAGCAAAGGAAGGCCCCAAGGCCCATGTGGGAAATCACCTGACCCACCGGAGTCCTTCATTAAGTACCTGAGGCCTTGGAGGAAAGCGTTGAAGGGCAAGATGACTCACTCCTAAGTGGAAGTAGAGATTTTATCAGGGGATTTGGCAACGGTCGTCCTGTTAGTGTGTTGCGTCAGAGGAATGCATTTCCAATGGAAGGATTTTCCGGCACCTTGTCAGCTCGGTGGGGGCTGGGGACCGGACTGGGATTCCCAGGCGCCTTAGTTCGCTGGTGCCGCCCTGACAGAACCAGCACCCGTGCGTGGCTTTGACAAACAGAAATGTATTCTTTCACAGTCGACCAGGCGACGAGTCCCAATTCAGGGCGCCAGCGCCTGGGGAAGGAGTTCCCTGCCTGTCAGCTCTGGGTGAAGGCCCTAGTCATCAGTCATCTTCTGGTCTACGAGCTGCTCAGTGCAGGGACCCGAGGTCCGAAGGACGCGCTCTGCCTCTGCCTCTTCTTCCTTGGCGCCCATTGGTCCCTCTCCTCTCTGCTAGCTGCTCTCTTTTCTGTCTCAAAAGGGACTGCCTGCCCATACAACCTAATCCTGTACCTTGCCTCCTCCCTCATTGACATAACCGCCGCCTGTGCTCCTGCCTCATTAACATCATAAAAACCATCACAGAGGGTAGGATTTACAACCCCCGGGGTAATTAGGACGGATCACAAATCCCAGAAGGACCAGACAAGTCTGGGAATCCTGGATTCCTTGGATTCTCAGGCTGCCAAGGGTCTTGACCCCGCAATCCTGCCAGACGGTGAGTTGATTGTGATCCTAGCGATATCCCGCCTATTAAGGCCAGGAGGGACTCTGAGTTTCTGATGGCCTCTTTCCCACAGACGGTTCTATTGGCGGCAGATCCGCGCCTCCCCCAAGGTGGTTGCCCCCACCCCGCCCATCGCCTTAGCAGGATGAGCTCCCTACCCCGCTGGCTGGTGCGCCTACACATCCCGCCGCTAGTGGAGCTGGGTTGGGGCTTTGGGGGGAGGGCGGGCCCGGCGGGTACCCTTGCGTGTGCGGCCCACACCCCTCCCTCCCGAGTCCTCTCTCCGTCGCCTTCTCTCTCTTCCCCTCGCGGGTTGGCGATGCCTGGATAATTGGACAGAACGCACCGTTGTACGGAGGGTTAGTCAGGATCCTTTTGACACAATCAGTGTCCCATTCCGCGGTTTGTTCCAAAGAGAACGCCGGTGGTGTCCTCCCGGGGAAGCAATGGAGACCCGCTCTCTTTCAGAAAATCCCTTGGCACCGCCAGGTGCAGCTGGCTGAACCGCTTGCCCAGGAGACGTTCTGCCTTGCGGCCAATAAATAAATGAAGGAATGAATAAGTAAATATGTCACAGGATTATTCACTGGAAACAAAAGAAAAGGAAATGAGATTAAAACCTCACCATACGGTGGCGTCTCGAGGCTTCGTGTCACGCAGTTCAGCAACTGAGGGCGTCACCCGTGCAGTCCACCGCCTCTCATACCGCACCGTACAGAGGATTCAGCGTTGGTTTTTGTCCTAATGTTAACGGTACAACGTAATTCCCGTACATCGCTCCTTCTTTCACCTTGAGTTACTACTTCATCCTCCAAAAAATAAACTATATAGAAAAAAGAGACATGCATATCTATCTAGACATAACTGACCCCGGCTCACAAATACTAATTCCCACAATATCGTACCTAAAACAGCAGAAACTTTGACCAAATCAGCGACTACAAAAAGCCCAGCGGCCAAGAAAACAACAGCAGACAGACCGCGGAAGCACGCGTTTCCAAGCGTCCTTGTAATCGGGTGATCGCCACATCTCTCCCCAGAGTGCTTTATCAGGTTCCGAAGGGAGGTTCGCATAGCTTCTTTAACCTTGTAGTTGCATCGACACACGTAAGCACGGCTTGCGAAAAATGTTTCTGTAGGTATGTGTAACTCCAGGGATATCGTTTTCAAAATAACCTACGTCTGCTGGAACGCATCGGCGACATTTCTGGACAGTCGTTTTGGTGTGGCCCTCTGACAGTGTCACCCGGTTGGGTCCGCTTCTCCACGACCCCCATCCCGTGACTTCACTGGGAAAAGCAGGTCAACCCCTTTAGGTAGTCACGTAGGCGCGCAGTCGGCCCGGGATAAATTTGCTCTCCTGGACCCACTGAGTTTGTCGCGGACTCATTCCCGGACTCACCTCCCTGACCCGCCTTCAGCTGCCGCCCAGGCTCCGGGCCCGCCTCCTTGCCGCCCGCGGCCGCCAGAGGGCGCAGCCTCCCCTCGAGAGCGCGGCCTGGTCCCCTCCAAGCGCCGGGAGCTCCCGGGCTTCCCGCTCCAGCCTAGGGCCTTCGCCATCCGCCCTGACCTGGGGAGCAGGCCTCTGCGGAGGGCCTTGACACCGCGCGGACCTCGTCGCCTCCTCTAGCTCTCCCTGACTCGCTTCTGGACACACTGAACCCCGTCTGAGCTATCCGCCCTCCCCCTCCCCAGACCAGCCCCCCACCCCTCGGAGGGACTAATTCACGCTGAACCCGCTGCTCTCCGCCTGGGGCCTTTGAAGGGCCGCGAGGGCTCAGGGCCTCTGAACTGCGGCGTCATCTCATCTTCAATCCCGGACAGCCCGGGATCGCCAAAGCTCAGGCTCAGGAGGGTTTTGGTTAAGGGTAGGCTTAGGGCTATAGTTCAGGTTAGGGCTGGGGGGGTTAGGGCTAGGGCTAGGACTAGGGCTAGGATTAGGGCTAGGGCGAGGGTTAGGGTTAGTGTTAGGGTGAGGGTGAGGGTGAGGGTGAGGGTGAGGGTGAGGGTGAGGGTGAGGGTGAGGGTGAGGGTGAGGGTGAGGTGCTAATTCACGCTGAACCCGCCGCTCTCCACCCGGGGCCTTTGAAGAGCCGCGAGGGCTTAGGGCGCCTAAGCTCCGGCGTCATCTCCTCTTCAGTCCGGACAGCCCGGGGTCGCCAAAGCTCAGGCTCAGGAGCCCAGAGGGAACGAAGCAAATAGTCTCCTGAGTCACACATTCCTTCTTTTCTTCACTTCCCTTCTTGGTTGCTCCTTCCTTTAACCCATTGGTTCCCTTAAGAAACCCTTCTGACCGACGACAATCAAGAGATTCGGTAATGCGCAAAGGTGGCCACGCTGTGGACACATCGGCCCCTTCCCAAGTGGTCAGCAAGCAATGAGGAGGCACAAAGGGTCAGACAGCAGTGGCGGGCCGGTGGGACCAAATGCCTAGACGCCAGCAAAGGAAGAAACCGCAGGAGGAAGAAGAGCGGGCAGTATGACTTCACTCCTACTGGGCAAGTGGGGGAGTGCGTAGCCGTCTGGGATGGGGGTAGGAGCTTTGGACCATAGGAATGGGCCAGAGGCCCTGGAGAGGCACTTGTCATTTCCCAATCCTTTGTGCTCTGGAGATTTTTTGTTTCGCATGCATGTTCTCTGTGTTTCAGTAGCGGCATTTTGTTTTCTTTTTTATGGTTTCAGTTATCTGTCTGTTCCACAAATGAACTCCTTCATCCAGCTCGATAATCTCTATCACCTTTCTGAGGCTACCACGTCCAACGACGATGGGAGGAGTCTCAGGTGAAAGACGCTAAGAAAGAGGCCTGGTGTTTATGTAGAAAAACTTAATTATTAATAAGTTGGGCAAGTGTCTGGACAGATATAACCCAGAATATATATACATTACTCCAAACACGTGCGACAGCAATCGCATCGATACACTTTCTTCGGCGATGGAATGGTGTTGCTCTAACGCCTTTCAGGCCATCTTCTGTGTGTTGAGAGTGGCCCAAGGGAGACATCCGTTCACAGGGGGGCGGTTGCTCTGGGACGTAAACTGTGCTATCGTTCCTTCGGTGATAGCTGTGGAACAAACTGTCTTCCAGTTCCCAATTCCCACTCTCACACCTAAGGGAAAAGAAACATGTTAAAAAAGAAAGAAAAGGAAAAGAAAAAGAAAAAAACTGTCCTTTTTAGAAAATCCCCTTATGAGTAGAGAGGGCGTCCGCTCTTTCTCTACACACCTACCCAATAATTTCCAATTTGAGGGCCCATCTTGCCAGAATGGAAAGAAGTTGAGATGTGTACAAGGTAGGCCTATTTCCGTCGCCGGGGTTCGCTTAGGATTCGTGGATTGCACAGACTGCCAAGGAGGCAATGATGGCAGGGAGGAGTTCCGATCAGTCGTGTGAAGGCTTTTGTTCATCTGGCTTTAGCCAATGGGTCCATCGCCTGGTGCCCCTGGTGCCTCCGGCGGCAAGACCGAGGAGCCTCCGAAGGATCAGGCACCCCACGACTTGAAGATGCACAGTCAGCGCTGCGTCCATGTGCTAGGTCCAAGTTTCCCAGAGTCTTATCTTTCTTCCCGCGTTCCTTCGGCTCCGGAACACCGCGTCGTGGCTGTCCAGCATCTCTTTCCATCGTACGGATTCGTCCTCAAGGGATAGATGCCTGGATGTGGGTTCGGTCAATCTTGCAGCGCGTCAAGCAGAGCCCGAAAGTCAATGTCGCCGAGGGAGAGTTCGAGTTGTGGAGGGTCCTCCTCCTGTGGATCCGCGTTCAGAAAGGTTTGGGACTTTCCCTGCAACTCTGGGGCGGAGAGGAGTTCATCTAAAAGGCTCTCGGTTTCCTGGCAGTCTTGGTCTGGTGGATGAGATGACCCTTGAGCCGATTGTGCCGGCTCTGGCCACAGGTGTGCCTCGGAGTGTCCGGGCTGCTGGAGTGTCTCTTGGCTGGGTTCCCATCGGGCAGTCACACCCTGGGCCACCTCACAGCCCCATTGCGTGAAGGGAGCTGTGACTTGCTGAGCCGGAACCTGCCCTTGCGTCTTTGAATTGTCAGGCCGAGAAGGGTCTTGGGCGAGCCACCCTGCCGAGACAGCATGTTGGTCGCGATCCTGGTCATTTCCTGGGTATTGGGGCCAGAAAGGAGCCTGAGGGTCTGACAGCCTGTCTCGCACAGTGGGTCCTGTTGGCGATTGGTTCAGGTGTGTCCCCGGCGCGTGAGAGGTCTCTGCTGTCTTCTTCACAATCAGGGCGGACTGGTCCATCATGGCACCTGGTGCTTGGCCGGCACAGCCCTGGGTGGGTTCCGAAGGAAGAAACGGTGGACGGGACTCAGTGAGAACAGGTAGGATGGCTTGGTTGCTGCTGGAAGGATGGGAGGGTGGGCCGAGAGGGTAGGTGCTCTGTACAGAGGACAGGTCGCTTTGGTCGAGTGGAAGCGTGGCCGCAGGAGTCGGGCTGCCTGCCAAGGACTTCGGCGGTGCACTCGCGCTCTGCACCGGCTTCCGAGCTCTTCGGTTCTGAAACCATACGTGAATTCGGGATCGCGGAAGGCCAGTTCGTTGAGCCAGTTCTTCCTTGGCCTCGTTACCAGGGTACCGGTTCTTCTCGAAGGCCTCGACTAGGAGACTCGTTTGCGATGTGGTGATGCGTGTGCGTTTTCGTCTGGCCGCTTTGGGGAAATTTTCCGGAGACCAAGGCTGAGGCTCTCCCTGTCCCTGGGACGGCTCTTCTTCGGAGGCCTGTCCAGAGGCCGAGCGGCTCTTCCTTAGGTGACCTGCTCTGCGGTTTCCAAACCAAGTCTGAATGCGATCCTCCGCGATGCCGGTTTCTCTGGCGAGTTCTTCTCTGGTAGTTATACCAGGGTAGGGGTTCTGTTCAAACGCTGCTTGCAGGGTCTCTCTTTGACTGGGCTTCAAAACCAACCTCTCTCGTCGGCCTCGTCGATTTTGAGAGCGACTCGAAGCGCCGGTCGGATCCATCGCGGCAAGTCAGCCGGACTGCACGGAGACTCGCGGCCAAGTGAACAGCTCCCGGAAACGCGGGACTCAGCCACACCCGGAATGCTTTGCGCAGCAAAGGAAGGCCCCGAGGCCCATGTGGGAAATCACCTGACCCACCGGAGTCCTTCATTAAGTACCTGAGGCCTTGGAGGAAAGCGTTGAAGGGCAAGATGACTCACTCCTAAGTGGAAGTAGAGATTTTATCAGGGGATTTGGCAACGGTCGTCCTATTAGTGTGTTGCGTCAGAGGAATGCATTTCCAATGGAAGGATTTTCCGGCACCTTGTCAGCTCGGTGGGGGCTGGGGGACCGGACTGGGATTCCCAGGCGCCTTAGTTCGCTGGTGCCGCCCTGACAGAACCAGCACCCGTGCGTGGCTTTGACAAACAGAAATGTATTCTTTCACAGTCGACCAGGCGACGAGTCCCAATTCAGGGCGCCAGCGCCTGGGGAAGCAGTTCCCTGTCTGTCAGCTCTGGGTGAAGGCCCTAGTCATCAGTCATCTTCTGGTCTACGAGCTGCTCAGTGCAGGGACCCGAGGTCCGAAGGACGCGCTCTGCCTCTGCCTCTTCTTCCTTGGCGCCCATTGGTCCCTCTCCTCTCTGCTAGCTTCTCTCTTTTCTGTCTCAAAAGGGACTGCCTGCCCATACAACCTAATCCTGTACCTTGCCTCCTCCCTCATTGACATAACCGCCGCCTGTGCTCCTGCCTCATTAACATCATAAAAACCATCACAGAGGATAGGATTTACAACCCCCGGGGTAATTAGGACGGATCACAAATCCCAGAAGGACCAGACAAGTCTGGGAATCCTGGATTCCTTGGATTCTCAGGCTGCCAAGGGTCTTGACCCGGCAATCCTGCCAGACGGTGAGTTGATTGTGATCCTAGCGATATCCCGCCTATTAAGGCCAGGAGGGACTCTGAGTTTCTGATAGCCTCTTTCCCACAGACGGTTCTATTGGCGGCAGATCCGCACCTCCCCCAAGGTGGTTGCCCCCACCCCGCCCATCGCCTTAGCAGGATGAGCTCTCTGCCCCGCTGGCTGGTGCGCCTACACATCCCGCCGCTAGTGGAGCTGGGTTGGGGCTTTGGGGGGAGGGCGGGCCCGGCGGGTACCCTTGCGTGTGCGGCCCACGCCCCTCCCTCCCGAGCCCTCTCTCCGTCGCCTTCTCTCTCTTCTCCTCTCGGGTTGGCAATGCCTGGATAACTGGACAGAACGCACCGTTGTACGGAGGGTTAGTCAGGATCCTTTTGACACAATCAGTGTCCCATTCCGCGGTTTGTTCCAAAGAGAACGCCGGTGGTGTCCTCCCGGGGAAGCAATGGAGACCCGCTCTCTTTCAGAAAATCCCTTGGCACCGCCAGGTGCAGCTGGCTGAACCGCTTGCCCAGGAGACGTTCTGCCTTGCGGCCAATAAATAAATGAAGGAATGAATAAGTAAATATGTCACAGGATTATTCACTGGAAACAAAAGAAAAGGAAATGAGATTAAAACCTCACCATACGGTGGCGTCTCGAGGCTTCGTGTCACGCAGTTCAGCAACTGAGGGCGTCACCCGTGCAGTCCACCGCCTCTCATACCGCACCGTACAGAGTATTCAGCGTTGGTTTTTGTCCTAATGTTAACGGTACAACGTAATTCCCGTACATCGCTCCTTCTTTCACCTTGAGTTACTACTTCATCCTCCAAAAAATAAACTATATAGAAAAAAGAGACATGCATATCTATCTAGACATAACTGACCCCGGCTCACAAATACTAATTCCCACAATATCGTACCTAAAACAGCAGAAACTTTGACCAAATCAGCGACTACAAAAAGCCCAGCGGCCAAGAAAACAACAGCAGACAGACCGCGGAAGCACGCGTTTCCAAGCGTCCTTGTAATCGGGTGATCGCCACATCTCTCCCCAGAGTGCTTTATCAGGTTCCGAAGGGAGGTTCGCATAGCTTCTTTAACCTTGTAGTTGCATCGACACACGTAAGCACGGCTTGCGAAAAATGTTTCTGTAGGTATGTGTAACTCCAGGGATATCGTTTTCAAAATAACCTACGTCTGCTGGAACGCATCGGCGACATTTCTGGACAGTCGTTTTGGTGTGGCCCTCTGACAGTGTCACCCGGTTGGGTCCGCTTCTCCACGACCCCCATCCCGTGACTTCACTGGGAAAAGCAGGTCAACCCCTTTAGGTAGTCACGTAGGCGCGCAGTCGGCCCGGGATAAATTTGCTCTCCTGGACCCACTGAGTTTGTCGCGGACTCATTCCCGGACTCACCTCCCTGACCCGCCTTCAGCTGCCGCCCAGGCTCCGGGCCCGCCTCCTTGCCGCCCGCGGCCGCCAGAGGGCGCAGCCTCCCCTCGAGAGCGCGGCCTGGTCCCCTCCAAGCGCCGGGAGCTCCCGGGCTTCCCGCTCCAGCCTAGGGCCTTCGCCATCCGCCCTGACCTGGGGAGCAGGCCTCTGCGGAGGGCCTTGACACCGCGCGGACCTCGTCGCCTCCTCTAGCTCTCCCTGACTCGCTTCTGGACACACTGAACCCCGTCTGAGCTATCCGCCCTCCCCCTCCCCAGACCAGCCCCCCACCCCTCGGAGGGACTAATTCACGCTGAACCCGCTGCTCTCCGCCTGGGGCCTTTGAAGGGCCGCGAGGGCTCAGGGCCTCTGAACTGCGGCGTCATCTCATCTTCAATCCCGGACAGCCCGGGATCGCCAAAGCTCAGGCTCAGGAGGGTTTTGGTTAAGGGTAGGCTTAGGGCTATAGTTCAGGTTAGGGCTGGGGGGGTTAGGGCTAGGGCTAGGACTAGGGCTAGGATTAGGGCTAGGGCGAGGGTTAGGGTTAGTGTTAGGGTGAGGGTGAGGGTGAGGGTGAGGGTGAGGGTGAGGGTGAGGGTGAGGGTGAGGGTGAGGGTGAGGGTGAGGTGCTAATTCACGCTGAACCCGCCGCTCTCCACCCGGGGCCTTTGAAGAGCCGCGAGGGCTTAGGGCGCCTAAGCTCCGGCGTCATCTCCTCTTCAGTCCGGACAGCCCGGGGTCGCCAAAGCTCAGGCTCAGGAGCCCAGAGGGAACGAAGCAAATAGTCTCCTGAGTCACACATTCCTTCTTTTCTTCACTTCCCTTCTTGGTTGCTCCTTCCTTTAACCCATTGGTTCCCTTAAGAAACCCTTCTGACCGACGACAATCAAGAGATTCGGTAATGCGCAAAGGTGGCCACGCTGTGGACACATCGGCCCCTTCCCAAGTGGTCAGCAAGCAATGAGGAGGCACAAAGGGTCAGACAGCAGTGGCGGGCCGGTGGGACCAAATGCCTAGACGCCAGCAAAGGAAGAAACCGCAGGAGGAAGAAGAGCGGGCAGTATGACTTCACTCCTACTGGGCAAGTGGGGGAGTGCGTAGCCGTCTGGGATGGGGGTAGGAGCTTTGGACCATAGGAATGGGCCAGAGGCCCTGGAGAGGCACTTGTCATTTCCCAATCCTTTGTGCTCTGGAGATTTTTTGTTTCGCATGCATGTTCTCTGTGTTTCAGTAGCGGCATTTTGTTTTCTTTTTTATGGTTTCAGTTATCTGTCTGTTCCACAAATGAACTCCTTCATCCAGCTCGATAATCTCTATCACCTTTCTGAGGCTACCACGTCCAACGACGATGGGAGGAGTCTCAGGTGAAAGACGCTAAGAAAGAGGCCTGGTGTTTATGTAGAAAAACTTAATTATTAATAAGTTGGGCAAGTGTCTGGACAGATATAACCCAGAATATATATACATTACTCCAAACACGTGCGACAGCAATCGCATCGATACACTTTCTTCGGCGATGGAATGGTGTTGCTCTAACGCCTTTCAGGCCATCTTCTGTGTGTTGAGAGTGGCCCAAGGGAGACATCCGTTCACAGGGGGGCGGTTGCTCTGGGACGTAAACTGTGCTATCGTTCCTTCGGTGATAGCTGTGGAACAAACTGTCTTCCAGTTCCCAATTCCCACTCTCACACCTAAGGGAAAAGAAACATGTTAAAAAAGAAAGAAAAGGAAAAGAAAAAGAAAAAAACTGTCCTTTTTAGAAAATCCCCTTATGAGTAGAGAGGGCGTCCGCTCTTTCTCTACACACCTACCCAATAATTTCCAATTTGAGGGCCCATCTTGCCAGAATGGAAAGAAGTTGAGATGTGTACAAGGTAGGCCTATTTCCGTCGCCGGGGTTCGCTTAGGATTCGTGGATTGCACAGACTGCCAAGGAGGCAATGATGGCAGGGAGGAGTTCCGATCAGTCGTGTGAAGGCTTTTGTTCATCTGGCTTTAGCCAATGGGTCCATCGCCTGGTGCCCCTGGTGCCTCCGGCGGCAAGACCGAGGAGCCTCCGAAGGATCAGGCACCCCACGACTTGAAGATGCACAGTCAGCGCTGCGTCCATGTGCTAGGTCCAAGTTTCCCAGAGTCTTATCTTTCTTCCCGCGTTCCTTCGGCTCCGGAACACCGCGTCGTGGCTGTCCAGCATCTCTTTCCATCGTACGGATTCGTCCTCAAGGGATAGATGCCTGGATGTGGGTTCGGTCAATCTTGCAGCGCGTCAAGCAGAGCCCGAAAGTCAATGTCGCCGAGGGAGAGTTCGAGTTGTGGAGGGTCCTCCTCCTGTGGATCCGCGTTCAGAAAGGTTTGGGACTTTCCCTGCAACTCTGGGGCGGAGAGGAGTTCATCTAAAAGGCTCTCGGTTTCCTGGCAGTCTTGGTCTGGTGGATGAGATGACCCTTGAGCCGATTGTGCCGGCTCTGGCCACAGGTGTGCCTCGGAGTGTCCGGGCTGCTGGAGTGTCTCTTGGCTGGGTTCCCATCGGGCAGTCACACCCTGGGCCACCTCACAGCCCCATTGCGTGAAGGGAGCTGTGACTTGCTGAGCCGGAACCTGCCCTTGCGTCTTTGAATTGTCAGGCCGAGAAGGGTCTTGGGCGAGCCACCCTGCCGAGACAGCATGTTGGTCGCGATCCTGGTCATTTCCTGGGTATTGGGGCCAGAAAGGAGCCTGAGGGTCTGACAGCCTGTCTCGCACAGTGGGTCCTGTTGGCGATTGGTTCAGGTGTGTCCCCGGCGCGTGAGAGGTCTCTGCTGTCTTCTTCACAATCAGGGCGGACTGGTCCATCATGGCACCTGGTGCTTGGCCGGCACAGCCCTGGGTGGGTTCCGAAGGAAGAAACGGTGGACGGGACTCAGTGAGAACAGGTAGGATGGCTTGGTTGCTGCTGGAAGGATGGGAGGGTGGGCCGAGAGGGTAGGTGCTCTGTACAGAGGACAGGTCGCTTTGGTCGAGTGGAAGCGTGGCCGCAGGAGTCGGGCTGCCTGCCAAGGACTTCGGCGGTGCACTCGCGCTCTGCACCGGCTTCCGAGCTCTTCGGTTCTGAAACCATACGTGAATTCGGGATCGCGGAAGGCCAGTTCGTTGAGCCAGTTCTTCCTTGGCCTCGTTACCAGGGTACCGGTTCTTCTCGAAGGCCTCGACTAGGAGACTCGTTTGCGATGTGGTGATGCGTGTGCGTTTTCGTCTGGCCGCTTTGGGGAAATTTTCCGGAGACCAAGGCTGAGGCTCTCCCTGTCCCTGGGACGGCTCTTCTTCGGAGGCCTGTCCAGAGGCCGAGCGGCTCTTCCTTAGGTGACCTGCTCTGCGGTTTCCAAACCAAGTCTGAATGCGATCCTCCGCGATGCCGGTTTCTCTGGCGAGTTCTTCTCTGGTAGTTATACCAGGGTAGGGGTTCTGTTCAAACGCTGCTTGCAGGGTCTCTCTTTGACTGGGCTTCAAAACCAACCTCTCTCGTCGGCCTCGTGGATTTTGAGAGCGACTCGAAGCGCCGGTCGGATCCATCGCGGCAAGTCAGCCGGACTGCACGGAGACTCGCGGCCAAGTGAACAGCTCCCGGAAACGCGGGACTCAGCCACACCCGGAATGCTTTGCGCAGCAAAGGAAGGCCCCGAGGCCCATGTGGGAAATCACCTGACCCACCGGAGTCCTTCATTAAGTACCTGAGGCCTTGGAGGAAAGCGTTGAAGGGCAAGATGACTCACTCCTAAGTGGAAGTAGAGATTTTATCAGGGGATTTGGCAACGGTCGTCCTATTAGTGTGTTGCGTCAGAGGAATGCATTTCCAATGGAAGGATTTTCCGGCACCTTGTCAGCTCGGTGGGGGCTGGGGGACCGGACTGGGATTCCCAGGCGCCTTAGTTCGCTGGTGCCGCCCTGACAGAACCAGCACCCGTGCGTGGCTTTGACAAACAGAAATGTATTCTTTCACAGTCGACCAGGCGACGAGTCCCAATTCAGGGCGCCAGCGCCTGGGGAAGCAGTTCCCTGTCTGTCAGCTCTGGGTGAAGGCCCTAGTCATCAGTCATCTTCTGGTCTACGAGCTGCTCAGTGCAGGGACCCGAGGTCCGAAGGACGCGCTCTGCCTCTGCCTCTTCTTCCTTGGCGCCCATTGGTCCCTCTCCTCTCTGCTAGCTTCTCTCTTTTCTGTCTCAAAAGGGACTGCCTGCCCATACAACCTAATCCTGTACCTTGCCTCCTCCCTCATTGACATAACCGCCGCCTGTGCTCCTGCCTCATTAACATCATAAAAACCATCACAGAGGATAGGATTTACAACCCCCGGGGTAATTAGGACGGATCACAAATCCCAGAAGGACCAGACAAGTCTGGGAATCCTGGATTCCTTGGATTCTCAGGCTGCCAAGGGTCTTGACCCGGCAATCCTGCCAGACGGTGAGTTGATTGTGATCCTAGCGATATCCCGCCTATTAAGGCCAGGAGGGACTCTGAGTTTCTGATAGCCTCTTTCCCACAGACGGTTCTATTGGCGGCAGATCCGCACCTCCCCCAAGGTGGTTGCCCCCACCCCGCCCATCGCCTTAGCAGGATGAGCTCCCTGCCCCGCTGGCTGGTGCGCCTACACATCCCGCCGCTAGTGGAGCTGGGTTGGGGCTTTGGGGGGAGGGCGGGCCCGGCGGGTACCCTTGCGTGTGCGGCCCACGCCCCTCCCTCCCGAGCCCTCTCTCCGTCGCCTTCTCTCTCTTCTCCTCTCGGGTTGGCAATGCCTGGATAACTGGACAGAACGCACCGTTGTACGGAGGGTTAGTCAGGATCCTTTTGACACAATCAGTGTCCCATTCCGCGGTTTGTTCCAAAGAGAACGCCGGTGGTGTCCTCCCGGGGAAGCAATGGAGACCCGCTCTCTTTCAGAAAATCCCTTGGCACCGCCAGGTGCAGCTGGCTGAACCGCTTGCCCAGGAGACGTTCTGCCTTGCGGCCAATAAATAAATGAAGGAATGAATAAGTAAATATGTCACAGGATTATTCACTGGAAACAAAAGAAAAGGAAATGAGATTAAAACCTCACCATACGGTGGCGTCTCGAGGCTTCGTGTCACGCAGTTCAGCAACTGAGGGCGTCACCCGTGCAGTCCACCGCCTCTCATACCGCACCGTACAGAGGATTCAGCGTTGGTTTTTGTCCTAATGTTAACGGTACAACGTAATTCCCGTACATCGCTCCTTCTTTCACCTTGAGTTACTACTTCATCCTCCAAAAAATAAACTATATAGAAAAAAGAGACATGCATATCTATCTAGACATAACTGACCCCGGCTCACAAATACTAATTCCCACAATATCGTACCTAAAACAGCAGAAACTTTGACCAAATCAGCGACTACAAAAAGCCCAGCGGCCAAGAAAACAACAGCAGACAGACCGCGGAAGCACGCGTTTCCAAGCGTCCTTGTAATCGGGTGATCGCCACATCTCTCCCCAGAGTGCTTTATCAGGTTCCGAAGGGAGGTTCGCATAGCTTCTTTAACCTTGTAGTTGCATCGACACACGTAAGCACGGCTTGCGAAAAATGTTTCTGTAGGTATGTGTAACTCCAGGGATATCGTTTTCAAAATAACCTACGTCTGCTGGAACGCATCGGCGACATTTCTGGACAGTCGTTTTGGTGTGGCCCTCTGACAGTGTCACCCGGTTGGGTCCGCTTCTCCACGACCCCCATCCCGTGACTTCACTGGGAAAAGCAGGTCAACCCCTTTAGGTAGTCACGTAGGCGCGCAGTCGGCCCGGGATAAATTTGCTCTCCTGGACCCACTGAGTTTGTCGCGGACTCATTCCCGGACTCACCTCCCTGACCCGCCTTCAGCTGCCGCCCAGGCTCCGGGCCCGCCTCCTTGCCGCCCGCGGCCGCCAGAGGGCGCAGCCTCCCCTCGAGAGCGCGGCCTGGTCCCCTCCAAGCGCCGGGAGCTCCCGGGCTTCCCGCTCCAGCCTAGGGCCTTCGCCATCCGCCCTGACCTGGGGAGCAGGCCTCTGCGGAGGGCCTTGACACCGCGCGGACCTCGTCGCCTCCTCTAGCTCTCCCTGACTCGCTTCTGGACACACTGAACCCCGTCTGAGCTATCCACCCTCCCCCTCCCCAGACCAGCCCCCCACCCCTCGGAGGGACTAATTCACGCTGAACCCGCCGCTCTCCGCCTGGGGCCTTTGAAGGGCCGCGAGGGCTCAGGGCCTCTGAACTGCGGCGTCATCTCATCTTCAATCCCGGACAGCCCGGGATCGCCAAAGCTCAGGCTCAGGAGGGTTTTGGTTAAGGGTAGGCTTAGGGCTATAGTTCAGGTTAGGGCTGGGGGGGTTAGGGCTAGGGCTAGGACTAGGGCTAGGATTAGGGCTAGGGCGAGGGTTAGGGTTAGTGTTAGGGTGAGGGTGAGGGTGAGGGTGAGGGTGAGGGTGAGGGTGAGGGTGAGGGTGAGGGTGAGGTGCTAATTCACGCTGAACCCGCCGCTCTCCACCCGGGGCCTTTGAAGAGCCGCGAGGGCTTAGGGCGCCTAAGCTCCGGCGTCATCTCCTCTTCAGTCCGGACAGCCCGGGGTCGCCAAAGCTCAGGCTCAGGAGCCCAGAGGGAACGAAGCAAATAGTCTTCTGAGTCACACATTCCTTCTTTTCTTCACTTCCCTTCTTGGTTGCTCCTTCCTTTAACCCATTGGTTCCCTTAAGAAACCCTTCTGACCGACGACAATCAAGAGATTCGGTAATGCGCAAAGGTGGCCATGCTGTGGACACATCGGCCCCTTCCCAAGTGGTCAGCAAGCAATGAGGAGGCACAAAGGGTCAGACAGGCAGTGGCGGGCTGGTGGGACCAAATGCCTAGATGCCAGCAAAGGAAGAAACCACAGGAGGAAGAAGAGCGGGCAGTATGACTTCATTCCTACTGGGCAAGTGAGGGAGTGCGTAGCCGTCTGGGATGGGGATAGGAGCTTTGGACCATAGGAATGGGGCAGAGGCCCTGGAGAGGCACTTGTCATTTCCCAAACCTTCGTGCTCTGGAGATTTTTTGTTTCGCATGCATGTTCTCTGTGTTTCAATAGTGGCGTTTTGTTTTCTTTTTTATGGTTTCAATTATCTGTCTGTTCTACCAATGAACTCCTTCATCCAGCTCGATAATCTCTATCACCTTTCCGAGGCTACCACGTCCAACGACGATGGGAGGATTCTCAGGTGAAAGATGCTAAGAAAGAGGCCTGGTGTTTATGTAGAAAAACTTAATTATTAATAAGTTGGGCAAGTGTCTGGACAGATATGACCCAGAATATATATACATTACTCCAAACACGTACGACAGCAATCGCATCGATACACTTTCTTCGGCGATGGAATGGTGTTGCTCTAACGCCTTTCAGGCCATCTTCTGTGTGTTGAGAGTGGCCCAAGGGAGACATCCGTTCACAGGCGAGGGGGGGGTTGCTCTGGGACGGAAACTGTGCCATCGTTCCTTCGGTGATAGCTGTGGAACAAACTGTCTTCCAGTTCCCAGTTCCCACTCTCACACCTAAGGGAAAAGAAACATGTTAAAAAAGAAAGAAAAGGAAAAGAAAAAGAAAAAAACTGTCCTTTTAAAAAAATACCCTTATGAGTAGAGAGGGCGTCCGCTCTTTCTCTACACACCTACCCGATAATTTCCAATTTGACGGCCCATCTTGCCAGAAGGGAAAGAAGTTGAGGTGTGTCCAAGGTAGGCCTATTTCCGTCGCCGGGGTTCGCTTAGGATTCGTGGATTGCACAGACTGCCAAGGAGGCAATGATGGCAGGGAGGAGTTGGGATCAGTCGTGCGAAGGCTTTTGTTCATCTGGCTTTAGCCAATGGGTCCATCGCCTGGTGCCCCTGGTGCCTCCGGCGGCAAGACCGAGGAGCCTCCGAAGGATCAGGCACCCCACGACTTGAAGATGCACAGCCAGCGCTGCGTCCATGTGCTAGGTCCAAGTTTCCCAGAGTCTTATCTTTCTTTCCGCGTTCCTTCGGCTCCGGAACACCGCGTCGTGGCTGTCCAGCATCTCTTTCCATCGTACGGATTCGTCCTCAAGGGATAGATGCCTGGATGTGGGTTCGGTCAATCTTGCAGCGCGTCAAGCAGAGCCCGAAAGTCAATGTCGCCGAGGGAGAGTTCGAGTTGTGGAGGGTCCTCCTCCTGTGGATCCGCGTTCAGAAAGGTTTGGGACTTTCCCTGCAACTCTGGGGCGGAGAGGAGTTCATCTAAAAGGCTCTCGGTTTCCTGGCAGTCTTGGTCTGGTGGATGAGATGACCCTTGAGCCGATTGTGCCGGCTCTGGCCACAGGTGTGCCTCGGAGTGTCCGGGCTGCTGGAGTGTCTCTTGGCTGGGTTCCCATCGGGCAGTCACACCCTGGGCCACCTCACAGCCCCATTGCGTGAAGGGAGCTGTGACTTGCTGAGCCGGAACCTGCCCTTGCGTCTTTGAATTGTCAGGCCGAGAAGGGTCTTGGGCGAGCCACCCTGCCGAGACAGCGTGTTGGTCGCGATCCTGGTCATTTCCTGGGTATTGGGGCCAGAAAGGAGCCTGAGGGTCTGACAGCCTGTCTCCCACAGTGGGTCCTGTTGGCGATTGGTTCAGGTGTGTCCCCGGGGCGTGAGAGGTCTCTGCTGTCTTCTTCACAATCAGGGCGGGCTGGTCCAACACGGCACCCGGTGCTTGGCCGGCACAGCCCTGGGTGGGTTCCGAAGGAAGAAATGGTGGACGGGACTCAGTGAGAACAGGTAGGATGGCTTGGTTGCTGCTGGAAGGATGGGAGGGTGGGCCGAGAGGGTAGGTGCTCTGAACAGAGGACAGGTCGCTCTGGTCAAGTGGAAGCGTGGCCGCAGGAGTCGGGCTGCCTGCCAAGGACTTCGGCGGTGCACTCGCGCTCTGCACCGGCTTCCGAGCTCTTCGGTTCTGAAACCATACGTGAATTCGGGATCGCGGAAGGCCAGTTCGTTGAGCCAGTTCTTCCTTGGCCTCGTTACCAGGGTACCGGTTCTTCTCGAAGGCCTCGACTAGGAGACTCGTTTGCGATGTGGTGATGCGTGTGCGTTTTCGTCTGGCCGCTTTGGGGAAATTTTCCGGAGACCAAGGCTGAGGCTCTCCCTGTCCCTGGGACGGCTCTTCTTCGGAGGCCTGTCCAGAGGCCGAGCGGCTCTTCCTTAGGTGACCTGCTCTGCGGTTTCCAAACCAAGTCTGAATGCGATCCTCCGCGATGCCGGTTTCTCTGGCGAGTTCTTCTCTGGTAGTTATACCAGGGTAGGGGTTCTGTTCAAACGCTGCTTGCAGGGTCTCTCTTTGACTGGGCTTCAAAACCAACCTCTCTCGTCGGCCTCGTGGATTTTGAGAGCGACTCGAAGCGCCGGTCGGATCCATCGCGGCAAGTCAGCCGGACTGCACGGAGACTCGCGGCCAAGTGAACAGCTCCCGGAAACGCGGGACTCAGCCACGCCCGGAATGCTTTGCGCAGCAAAGGAAGGCCCCGAGGCCCATGTGGGAAATCACCTGACCCACCGGAGTCCTTCATTAAGTACCTGAGGCCTTGGAGGAAAGCGTTGAAGGGCAAGATGACTCACTCCTAAGTGGAAGTAGAGATTTTATCAGGGGATTTGGCAACGGTCGTCCTATTAGTGTGTTGCGTCAGAGGAATGCATTTCCAATGGAAGGATTTTCCGGCACCTTGTCAGCTCGGTGGGGGCTGGGGGACCGGACTGGGATTCCCAGGCGCCTTAGTTCGCTGGTGCCGCCCTGACAGAACCAGCACCCGTGCGTGGCTTTGACAAACAGAAATGTATTCTTTCACAGTCGACCAGGCGACGAGTCCCAATTCAGGGCGCCAGCGCCTGGGGAAGGAGTTCCCTGCCTGTCAGCTCTGGGTGAAGGCCCTAGTCATCAGTCATCTTCTGGTCTACGAGCTGCTCAGTGCAGGGACCCGAGGTCCGAAGGACGCGCTCTGCCTCTGCCTCTTCTTCCTTGGCGCCCATTGGTCCCTCTCCTCTCTGCTAGCTGCTCTCTTTTCTGTCTCAAAAGGGACTGCCTGCCCATACAACCTAATCCTGTACCTTGCCTCCTCCCTCATTGACATAACCGCCGCCTGTGCTCCTGCCTCATTAACATCATAAAAACCATCACAGAGGGTAGGATTTACAACCCCCGGGGTAATTAGGACGGATCACAAATCCCAGAAGGACCAGACAAGTCTGGGAGTCCTGGATTCCTTGGATTCTCAGGCTGCCAAGGGTCTTGACCCGGCAATCCTGCCAGACGGTGAGTTGATTGTGATCCTAGCGATATCCCGCCTATTAAGGCCAGGAGGGACTCTGAGTTTCTGATAGCCTCTTTCCCACAGACGGTTCTATTGGCGGCAGATCCGCACCTCCCCCAAGGTGGTTGCCCCCACCCCGCCCATCGCCTTAGCAGGATGAGCTCCCTGCCCCGCTGGCTGGTGCGCCTACACATCCCGCCGCTAGTGGAGCTGGGTTGGGGCTTTGGGGGGAGGGCGGGCCCGGCGGGTACCCTTGCGTGTGCGGCCCACGCCCCTCCCTCCCGAGCCCTCTCTCCGTCGCCTTGTCTCTCTTCTCCTCTCGGGTTGGCAATGCCTGGATAATTGGACAGAACGCACCGTTGTACGGAGGGTTAGTCAGGATCCTTTTGACACAATCAGTGTCCCATTCCGCGGTTTGTTCCAAAGAGAACGCCGGTGGTGTCCTCCCGGGGAAGCAATGGAGACCCGCTCTCTTTCAGAAAATCCCTTGGCACCGCCAGGTGCAGCTGGCTGAACCGCTTGCCCAGGAGACGTTCTGCCTTGCGGCCAATAAATAAATGAAGGAATGAATAAGTAAATATGTCACAGGATTATTCACTGGAAACAAAAGAAAAGGAAATGAGATTAAAATCTCACAATACGGTGGCGTCTCGAGGCTTCGTGTCACGCAGTTCAGCAACTGAGGGCGTCACCCGCGCAGTCCACCGCCTCTCATACCGCACCGTACAGAGGATTCAGCGTTGGTTTTTGTCCTAATGTTAACGGTACATCGTAATGCCCATACATCGCTCCTTCTTTCACCTTGAGTTACTACTTCATCCTCCAAAAAATAACTCTATAGGAAAAATAGACATGCATATCTATCTAGACATAACTGACCCCGGCTCACAAATACTAATTCCCACAATATCGTACCGAAAACAGCAGAAACTTTGACCAAATCAGCGACTACAAAAAGCCCAGCGGCCAAGAAAACAACAGCAGACAGACCGCGGAAGCACGCGTTTCCAAGCGTCCTTGTAATCGGGTGATCGCCACATCCTCTCCCCACAGTGCTTTATCAGGTTCCGAAGGGAGGTTCGCATAGCTTCTTTAACCTTGTAGTTGCATCGACACACGCAAGCACGGCTTGCGAAAAATGTTTCTGCAGTTATGTGTAACTCCAGGGATATCGTTTTCAAAATAACCTACGTCTGCTGGAACGCATCGGCGACATTTCTGGACAGTCGTTTTGATGTGGCCCTCTGACAGTGTCACCCGGTTGGGTCCGCTTCTCCACGACCCCCATCCCGTGACTTCACTGGGAAAAGCAGGTCAACCCCTTTAGGTAGTCACGTAGGCGCGCAGTCGGCCCGGGATAAATTTGCTCTCCTGGACCCACTGAGTTTGTCGCGGACTCATTCCCGGACTCACCTCCCTGACCCGCCTTCAGCTGCCGCCCAGGCTCCGGGCCCGCCTCCTTGCCGCCCGCGGCCGCCAGAGGGCGCAGCCTCCCCTCGAGAGCGCGGCCTGGTCCCCTCCAAGCGCCGGGAGCTCCCGGGCTTCCCGCTCCAGCCTAGGGCCTTCGCCATCCGCCCTGACCTGGGGAGCAGGCCTCTGCGGAGGGCCTTGACACCGCGCGGACCTCGTCGCCTCCTCTAGCTCTCCCTGACTCGCTTCTGGACACACTGAACCCCGTCTGAGCTATCCGCCCTCCCCCTCCCCAGACCAGCCCCCCACCCCTCGGAGGGACTAATTCACGCTGAACCCGCCGCTCTCCGCCTGGGGCCTTTGAAGGGCCGCGAGGGCTCAGGGCCTCTGAACTGCGGCGTCATCTCATCTTCAATCCCGGACAGCCCGGGATCGCCAAAGCTCAGGCTCAGGAGGGTTTTGGTTAAGGGTAGGCTTAGGGCTATAGTTCAGGTTAGGGCTGGGGGGGTTAGGGCTAGGGCTAGGACTAGGGCTAGGATTAGGGCTAGGGCGAGGGTTAGGGTTAGTGTTAGGGTGAGGGTGAGGGTGAGGGTGAGGGTGAGGGTGAGGGTGAGGGTGAGGGTGAGGGTGAGGGTGAGGGTGAGGGTGAGGGTGAGGTGCTAATTCACGCTGAACCCGCCGCTCTCCACCCGGGGCCTTTGAAGAGCCGCGAGGGCTTAGGGCGCCTAAGCTCCGGCGTCATCTCCTCTTCAGTCCGGACAGCCCGGGGTCGCCAAAGCTCAGGCTCAGGAGCCCAGAGGGAACGAAGCAAATAGTCTCCTGAGTCACACATTCCTTCTTTTCTTCACTTCCCTTCTTGGTTGCTCCTTCCTTTAACCCATTGGTTCCCTTAAGAAACCCTTCTGACCGACGACAATCAAGAGATTCGGTAATGCGCAAAGGTGGCCACGCTGTGGACACATCGGCCCCTTCCCAAGTGGTCAGCAAGCAATGAGGAGGCACAAAGGGTCAGACAGCAGTGGCGGGCCGGTGGGACCAAATGCCTAGACGCCAGCAAAGGAAGAAACCGCAGGAGGAAGAAGAGCGGGCAGTATGACTTCACTCCTACTGGGCAAGTGGGGGAGTGCGTAGCCGTCTGGGATGGGGGTAGGAGCTTTGGACCATAGGAATGGGCCAGAGGCCCTGGAGAGGCACTTGTCATTTCCCAATCCTTTGTGCTCTGGAGATTTTTTGTTTCGCATGCATGTTCTCTGTGTTTCAGTAGCGGCATTTTGTTTTCTTTTTTATGGTTTCAGTTATCTGTCTGTTCCACAAATGAACTCCTTCATCCAGCTCGATAATCTCTATCACCTTTCTGAGGCTACCACGTCCAACGACGATGGGAGGAGTCTCAGGTGAAAGACGCTAAGAAAGAGGCCTGGTGTTTATGTAGAAAAACTTAATTATTAATAAGTTGGGCAAGTGTCTGGACAGATATGACCCAGAATATATATACATTACTCCAAACACGTGCGACAGCAATCGCATCGATACACTTTCTTCGGCGATGGAATGGTGTTGCTCTAACGCCTTTCAGGCCATCTTCTGTGTGTTGAGAGTGGCCCAAGGGAGACATCCGTTCACAGGGGGGCGGTTGCTCTGGGACGTAAACTGTGCCATCGTTCCTTCGGTGATAGCTGTGGAACAAACTGTCTTCCAGTTCCCAATTCCCACTCTCACACCTAAGGGAAAAGAAACATGTTAAAAAAGAAAGAAAAGGAAAAGAAAAAGAAAAAAACTGTCCTTTTTAGAAAATCCCCTTATGAGTAGAGAGGGCGTCCGCTCTTTCTCTACACACCTACCCAATAATTTCCAATTTGAGGGCCCATCTTGCCAGAATGGAAAGAAGTTGAGATGTGTACAAGGTAGGCCTATTTCCGTCGCCGGGGTTCGCTTAGGATTCGTGGATTGCACAGACTGCCAAGGAGGCAATGATGGCAGGGAGGAGTTCCGATCAGTCGTGTGAAGGCTTTTGTTCATCTGGCTTTAGCCAATGGGTCCATCGCCTGGTGCCCCTGGTGCCTCCGGCGGCAAGACCGAGGAGCCTCCGAAGGATCAGGCACCCCACGACTTGAAGATGCACAGTCAGCGCTGCGTCCATGTGCTAGGTCCAAGTTTCCCAGAGTCTTATCTTTCTTCCCGCGTTCCTTCGGCTCCGGAACACCGCGTCGTGGCTGTCCAGCATCTCTTTCCATCGTACGGATTCGTCCTCAAGGGATAGATGCCTGGATGTGGGTTCGGTCAATCTTGCAGCGCGTCAAGCAGAGCCCGAAAGTCAATGTCGCCGAGGGAGAGTTCGAGTTGTGGAGGGTCCTCCTCCTGTGGATCCGCGTTCAGAAAGGTTTGGGACTTTCCCTGCAACTCTGGGGCGGAGAGGAGTTCATCTAAAAGGCTCTCGGTTTCCTGGCAGTCTTGGTCTGGTGGATGAGATGACCCTTGAGCCGATTGTGCCGGCTCTGGCCACAGGTGTGCCTCGGAGTGTCCGGGCTGCTGGAGTGTCTCTTGGCTGGGTTCCCATCGGGCAGTCACACCCTGGGCCACCTCACAGCCCCATTGCGTGAAGGGAGCTGTGACTTGCTGAGCCGGAACCTGCCCTTGCGTCTTTGAATTGTCAGGCCGAGAAGGGTCTTGGGCGAGCCACCCTGCCGAGACAGCATGTTGGTCGCGATCCTGGTCATTTCCTGGGTATTGGGGCCAGAAAGGAGCCTGAGGGTCTGACAGCCTGTCTCGCACAGTGGGTCCTGTTGGCGATTGGTTCAGGTGTGTCCCCGGCGCGTGAGAGGTCTCTGCTGTCTTCTTCACAATCAGGGCGGACTGGTCCATCATGGCACCTGGTGCTTGGCCGGCACAGCCCTGGGTGGGTTCCGAAGGAAGAAACGGTGGACGGGACTCAGTGAGAACAGGTAGGATGGCTTGGTTGCTGCTGGAAGGATGGGAGGGTGGGCCGAGAGGGTAGGTGCTCTGTACAGAGGACAGGTCGCTTTGGTCGAGTGGAAGCGTGGCCGCAGGAGTCGGGCTGCCTGCCAAGGACTTCGGCGGTGCACTCGCGCTCTGCACCGGCTTCCGAGCTCTTCGGTTCTGAAACCATACGTGAATTCGGGATCGCGGAAGGCCAGTTCGTTGAGCCAGTTCTTCCTTGGCCTCGTTACCAGGGTACCGGTTCTTCTCGAAGGCCTCGACTAGGAGACTCGTTTGCGATGTGGTGATGCGTGTGCGTTTTCGTCTGGCCGCTTTGGGGAAATTTTCCGGAGACCAAGGCTGAGGCTCTCCCTGTCCCTGGGACGGCTCTTCTTCGGAGGCCTGTCCAGAGGCCGAGCGGCTCTTCCTTAGGTGACCTGCTCTGCGGTTTCCAAACCAAGTCTGAATGCGATCCTCCGCGATGCCGGTTTCTCTGGCGAGTTCTTCTCTGGTAGTTATACCAGGGTAGGGGTTCTGTTCAAACGCTGCTTGCAGGGTCTCTCTTTGACTGGGCTTCAAAACCAACCTCTCTCGTCGGCCTCGTGGATTTTGAGAGCGACTCGAAGCGCCGGTCGGATCCATCGCGGCAAGTCAGCCGGACTGCACGGAGACTCGCGGCCAAGTGAACAGCTCCCGGAAACGCGGGACTCAGCCACACCCGGAATGCTTTGCGCAGCAAAGGAAGGCCCCGAGGCCCATGTGGGAAATCACCTGACCCACCGGAGTCCTTCATTAAGTACCTGAGGCCTTGGAGGAAAGCGTTGAAGGGCAAGATGACTCACTCCTAAGTGGAAGTAGAGATTTTATCAGGGGATTTGGCAACGGTCGTCCTATTAGTGTGTTGCGTCAGAGGAATGCATTTCCAATGGAAGGATTTTCCGGCACCTTGTCAGCTCGGTGGGGGCTGGGGGACCGGACTGGGATTCCCAGGCGCCTTAGTTCGCTGGTGCCGCCCTGACAGAACCAGCACCCGTGCGTGGCTTTGACAAACAGAAATGTATTCTTTCACAGTCGACCAGGCGACGAGTCCCAATTCAGGGCGCCAGCGCCTGGGGAAGCAGTTCCCTGTCTGTCAGCTCTGGGTGAAGGCCCTAGTCATCAGTCATCTTCTGGTCTACGAGCTGCTCAGTGCAGGGACCCGAGGTCCGAAGGACGCGCTCTGCCTCTGCCTCTTCTTCCTTGGCGCCCATTGGTCCCTCTCCTCTCTGCTAGCTTCTCTCTTTTCTGTCTCAAAAGGGACTGCCTGCCCATACAACCTAATCCTGTACCTTGCCTCCTCCCTCATTGACATAACCGCCGCCTGTGCTCCTGCCTCATTAACATCATAAAAACCATCACAGAGGATAGGATTTACAACCCCCGGGGTAATTAGGACGGATCACAAATCCCAGAAGGACCAGACAAGTCTGGGAATCCTGGATTCCTTGGATTCTCAGGCTGCCAAGGGTCTTGACCCGGCAATCCTGCCAGACGGTGAGTTGATTGTGATCCTAGCGATATCCCGCCTATTAAGGCCAGGAGGGACTCTGAGTTTCTGATAGCCTCTTTCCCACAGACGGTTCTATTGGCGGCAGATCCGCACCTCCCCCAAGGTGGTTGCCCCCACCCCGCCCATCGCCTTAGCAGGATGAGCTCTCTGCCCCGCTGGCTGGTGCGCCTACACATCCCGCCGCTAGTGGAGCTGGGTTGGGGCTTTGGGGGGAGGGCGGGCCCGGCGGGTACCCTTGCGTGTGCGGCCCACGCCCCTCCCTCCCGAGCCCTCTCTCCGTCGCCTTCTCTCTCTTCTCCTCTCGGGTTGGCAATGCCTGGATAACTGGACAGAACGCACCGTTGTACGGAGGGTTAGTCAGGATCCTTTTGACACAATCAGTGTCCCATTCCGCGGTTTGTTCCAAAGAGAACGCCGGTGGTGTCCTCCCGGGGAAGCAATGGAGACCCGCTCTCTTTCAGAAAATCCCTTGGCACCGCCAGGTGCAGCTGGCTGAACCGCTTGCCCAGGAGACGTTCTGCCTTGCGGCCAATAAATAAATGAAGGAATGAATAAGTAAATATGTCACAGGATTATTCACTGGAAACAAAAGAAAAGGAAATGAGATTAAAACCTCACCATACGGTGGCGTCTCGAGGCTTCGTGTCACGCAGTTCAGCAACTGAGGGCGTCACCCGTGCAGTCCACCGCCTCTCATACCGCACCGTACAGAGTATTCAGCGTTGGTTTTTGTCCTAATGTTAACGGTACAACGTAATTCCCGTACATCGCTCCTTCTTTCACCTTGAGTTACTACTTCATCCTCCAAAAAATAAACTATATAGAAAAAAGAGACATGCATATCTATCTAGACATAACTGACCCCGGCTCACAAATACTAATTCCCACAATATCGTACCTAAAACAGCAGAAACTTTGACCAAATCAGCGACTACAAAAAGCCCAGCGGCCAAGAAAACAACAGCAGACAGACCGCGGAAGCACGCGTTTCCAAGCGTCCTTGTAATCGGGTGATCGCCACATCTCTCCCCAGAGTGCTTTATCAGGTTCCGAAGGGAGGTTCGCATAGCTTCTTTAACCTTGTAGTTGCATCGACACACGTAAGCACGGCTTGCGAAAAATGTTTCTGTAGGTATGTGTAACTCCAGGGATATCGTTTTCAAAATAACCTACGTCTGCTGGAACGCATCGGCGACATTTCTGGACAGTCGTTTTGGTGTGGCCCTCTGACAGTGTCACCCGGTTGGGTCCGCTTCTCCACGACCCCCATCCCGTGACTTCACTGGGAAAAGCAGGTCAACCCCTTTAGGTAGTCACGTAGGCGCGCAGTCGGCCCGGGATAAATTTGCTCTCCTGGACCCACTGAGTTTGTCGCGGACTCATTCCCGGACTCACCTCCCTGACCCGCCTTCAGCTGCCGCCCAGGCTCCGGGCCCGCCTCCTTGCCGCCCGCGGCCGCCAGAGGGCGCAGCCTCCCCTCGAGAGCGCGGCCTGGTCCCCTCCAAGCGCCGGGAGCTCCCGGGCTTCCCGCTCCAGCCTAGGGCCTTCGCCATCCGCCCTGACCTGGGGAGCAGGCCTCTGCGGAGGGCCTTGACACCGCGCGGACCTCGTCGCCTCCTCTAGCTCTCCCTGACTCGCTTCTGGACACACTGAACCCCGTCTGAGCTATCCGCCCTCCCCCTCCCCAGACCAGCCCCCCACCCCTCGGAGGGACTAATTCACGCTGAACCCGCTGCTCTCCGCCTGGGGCCTTTGAAGGGCCGCGAGGGCTCAGGGCCTCTGAACTGCGGCGTCATCTCATCTTCAATCCCGGACAGCCCGGGATCGCCAAAGCTCAGGCTCAGGAGGGTTTTGGTTAAGGGTAGGCTTAGGGCTATAGTTCAGGTTAGGGCTGGGGGGGTTAGGGCTAGGGCTAGGACTAGGGCTAGGATTAGGGCTAGGGCGAGGGTTAGGGTTAGTGTTAGGGTGAGGGTGAGGGTGAGGGTGAGGGTGAGGGTGAGGGTGAGGGTGAGGGTGAGGGTGAGGGTGAGGGTGAGGTGCTAATTCACGCTGAACCCGCCGCTCTCCACCCGGGGCCTTTGAAGAGCCGCGAGGGCTTAGGGCGCCTAAGCTCCGGCGTCATCTCCTCTTCAGTCCGGACAGCCCGGGGTCGCCAAAGCTCAGGCTCAGGAGCCCAGAGGGAACGAAGCAAATAGTCTCCTGAGTCACACATTCCTTCTTTTCTTCACTTCCCTTCTTGGTTGCTCCTTCCTTTAACCCATTGGTTCCCTTAAGAAACCCTTCTGACCGACGACAATCAAGAGATTCGGTAATGCGCAAAGGTGGCCACGCTGTGGACACATCGGCCCCTTCCCAAGTGGTCAGCAAGCAATGAGGAGGCACAAAGGGTCAGACAGCAGTGGCGGGCCGGTGGGACCAAATGCCTAGACGCCAGCAAAGGAAGAAACCGCAGGAGGAAGAAGAGCGGGCAGTATGACTTCACTCCTACTGGGCAAGTGGGGGAGTGCGTAGCCGTCTGGGATGGGGGTAGGAGCTTTGGACCATAGGAATGGGCCAGAGGCCCTGGAGAGGCACTTGTCATTTCCCAATCCTTTGTGCTCTGGAGATTTTTTGTTTCGCATGCATGTTCTCTGTGTTTCAGTAGCGGCATTTTGTTTTCTTTTTTATGGTTTCAGTTATCTGTCTGTTCCACAAATGAACTCCTTCATCCAGCTCGATAATCTCTATCACCTTTCTGAGGCTACCACGTCCAACGACGATGGGAGGAGTCTCAGGTGAAAGACGCTAAGAAAGAGGCCTGGTGTTTATGTAGAAAAACTTAATTATTAATAAGTTGGGCAAGTGTCTGGACAGATATAACCCAGAATATATATACATTACTCCAAACACGTGCGACAGCAATCGCATCGATACACTTTCTTCGGCGATGGAATGGTGTTGCTCTAACGCCTTTCAGGCCATCTTCTGTGTGTTGAGAGTGGCCCAAGGGAGACATCCGTTCACAGGGGGGCGGTTGCTCTGGGACGTAAACTGTGCTATCGTTCCTTCGGTGATAGCTGTGGAACAAACTGTCTTCCAGTTCCCAATTCCCACTCTCACACCTAAGGGAAAAGAAACATGTTAAAAAAGAAAGAAAAGGAAAAGAAAAAGAAAAAAACTGTCCTTTTTAGAAAATCCCCTTATGAGTAGAGAGGGCGTCCGCTCTTTCTCTACACACCTACCCAATAATTTCCAATTTGAGGGCCCATCTTGCCAGAATGGAAAGAAGTTGAGATGTGTACAAGGTAGGCCTATTTCCGTCGCCGGGGTTCGCTTAGGATTCGTGGATTGCACAGACTGCCAAGGAGGCAATGATGGCAGGGAGGAGTTCCGATCAGTCGTGTGAAGGCTTTTGTTCATCTGGCTTTAGCCAATGGGTCCATCGCCTGGTGCCCCTGGTGCCTCCGGCGGCAAGACCGAGGAGCCTCCGAAGGATCAGGCACCCCACGACTTGAAGATGCACAGTCAGCGCTGCGTCCATGTGCTAGGTCCAAGTTTCCCAGAGTCTTATCTTTCTTCCCGCGTTCCTTCGGCTCCGGAACACCGCGTCGTGGCTGTCCAGCATCTCTTTCCATCGTACGGATTCGTCCTCAAGGGATAGATGCCTGGATGTGGGTTCGGTCAATCTTGCAGCGCGTCAAGCAGAGCCCGAAAGTCAATGTCGCCGAGGGAGAGTTCGAGTTGTGGAGGGTCCTCCTCCTGTGGATCCGCGTTCAGAAAGGTTTGGGACTTTCCCTGCAACTCTGGGGCGGAGAGGAGTTCATCTAAAAGGCTCTCGGTTTCCTGGCAGTCTTGGTCTGGTGGATGAGATGACCCTTGAGCCGATTGTGCCGGCTCTGGCCACAGGTGTGCCTCGGAGTGTCCGGGCTGCTGGAGTGTCTCTTGGCTGGGTTCCCATCGGGCAGTCACACCCTGGGCCACCTCACAGCCCCATTGCGTGAAGGGAGCTGTGACTTGCTGAGCCGGAACCTGCCCTTGCGTCTTTGAATTGTCAGGCCGAGAAGGGTCTTGGGCGAGCCACCCTGCCGAGACAGCATGTTGGTCGCGATCCTGGTCATTTCCTGGGTATTGGGGCCAGAAAGGAGCCTGAGGGTCTGACAGCCTGTCTCGCACAGTGGGTCCTGTTGGCGATTGGTTCAGGTGTGTCCCCGGCGCGTGAGAGGTCTCTGCTGTCTTCTTCACAATCAGGGCGGACTGGTCCATCATGGCACCTGGTGCTTGGCCGGCACAGCCCTGGGTGGGTTCCGAAGGAAGAAACGGTGGACGGGACTCAGTGAGAACAGGTAGGATGGCTTGGTTGCTGCTGGAAGGATGGGAGGGTGGGCCGAGAGGGTAGGTGCTCTGTACAGAGGACAGGTCGCTTTGGTCGAGTGGAAGCGTGGCCGCAGGAGTCGGGCTGCCTGCCAAGGACTTCGGCGGTGCACTCGCGCTCTGCACCGGCTTCCGAGCTCTTCGGTTCTGAAACCATACGTGAATTCGGGATCGCGGAAGGCCAGTTCGTTGAGCCAGTTCTTCCTTGGCCTCGTTACCAGGGTACCGGTTCTTCTCGAAGGCCTCGACTAGGAGACTCGTTTGCGATGTGGTGATGCGTGTGCGTTTTCGTCTGGCCGCTTTGGGGAAATTTTCCGGAGACCAAGGCTGAGGCTCTCCCTGTCCCTGGGACGGCTCTTCTTCGGAGGCCTGTCCAGAGGCCGAGCGGCTCTTCCTTAGGTGACCTGCTCTGCGGTTTCCAAACCAAGTCTGAATGCGATCCTCCGCGATGCCGGTTTCTCTGGCGAGTTCTTCTCTGGTAGTTATACCAGGGTAGGGGTTCTGTTCAAACGCTGCTTGCAGGGTCTCTCTTTGACTGGGCTTCAAAACCAACCTCTCTCGTCGGCCTCGTGGATTTTGAGAGCGACTCGAAGCGCCGGTCGGATCCATCGCGGCAAGTCAGCCGGACTGCACGGAGACTCGCGGCCAAGTGAACAGCTCCCGGAAACGCGGGACTCAGCCACACCCGGAATGCTTTGCGCAGCAAAGGAAGGCCCCGAGGCCCATGTGGGAAATCACCTGACCCACCGGAGTCCTTCATTAAGTACCTGAGGCCTTGGAGGAAAGCGTTGAAGGGCAAGATGACTCACTCCTAAGTGGAAGTAGAGATTTTATCAGGGGATTTGGCAACGGTCGTCCTATTAGTGTGTTGCGTCAGAGGAATGCATTTCCAATGGAAGGATTTTCCGGCACCTTGTCAGCTCGGTGGGGGCTGGGGGACCGGACTGGGATTCCCAGGCGCCTTAGTTCGCTGGTGCCGCCCTGACAGAACCAGCACCCGTGCGTGGCTTTGACAAACAGAAATGTATTCTTTCACAGTCGACCAGGCGACGAGTCCCAATTCAGGGCGCCAGCGCCTGGGGAAGCAGTTCCCTGTCTGTCAGCTCTGGGTGAAGGCCCTAGTCATCAGTCATCTTCTGGTCTACGAGCTGCTCAGTGCAGGGACCCGAGGTCCGAAGGACGCGCTCTGCCTCTGCCTCTTCTTCCTTGGCGCCCATTGGTCCCTCTCCTCTCTGCTAGCTTCTCTCTTTTCTGTCTCAAAAGGGACTGCCTGCCCATACAACCTAATCCTGTACCTTGCCTCCTCCCTCATTGACATAACCGCCGCCTGTGCTCCTGCCTCATTAACATCATAAAAACCATCACAGAGGATAGGATTTACAACCCCCGGGGTAATTAGGACGGATCACAAATCCCAGAAGGACCAGACAAGTCTGGGAATCCTGGATTCCTTGGATTCTCAGGCTGCCAAGGGTCTTGACCCGGCAATCCTGCCAGACGGTGAGTTGATTGTGATCCTAGCGATATCCCGCCTATTAAGGCCAGGAGGGACTCTGAGTTTCTGATAGCCTCTTTCCCACAGACGGTTCTATTGGCGGCAGATCCGCACCTCCCCCAAGGTGGTTGCCCCCACCCCGCCCATCGCCTTAGCAGGATGAGCTCCCTGCCCCGCTGGCTGGTGCGCCTACACATCCCGCCGCTAGTGGAGCTGGGTTGGGGCTTTGGGGGGAGGGCGGGCCCGGCGGGTACCCTTGCGTGTGCGGCCCACGCCCCTCCCTCCCGAGCCCTCTCTCCGTCGCCTTCTCTCTCTTCTCCTCTCGGGTTGGCAATGCCTGGATAACTGGACAGAACGCACCGTTGTACGGAGGGTTAGTCAGGATCCTTTTGACACAATCAGTGTCCCATTCCGCGGTTTGTTCCAAAGAGAACGCCGGTGGTGTCCTCCCGGGGAAGCAATGGAGACCCGCTCTCTTTCAGAAAATCCCTTGGCACCGCCAGGTGCAGCTGGCTGAACCGCTTGCCCAGGAGACGTTCTGCCTTGCGGCCAATAAATAAATGAAGGAATGAATAAGTAAATATGTCACAGGATTATTCACTGGAAACAAAAGAAAAGGAAATGAGATTAAAACCTCACCATACGGTGGCGTCTCGAGGCTTCGTGTCACGCAGTTCAGCAACTGAGGGCGTCACCCGTGCAGTCCACCGCCTCTCATACCGCACCGTACAGAGGATTCAGCGTTGGTTTTTGTCCTAATGTTAACGGTACAACGTAATTCCCGTACATCGCTCCTTCTTTCACCTTGAGTTACTACTTCATCCTCCAAAAAATAAACTATATAGAAAAAAGAGACATGCATATCTATCTAGACATAACTGACCCCGGCTCACAAATACTAATTCCCACAATATCGTACCTAAAACAGCAGAAACTTTGACCAAATCAGCGACTACAAAAAGCCCAGCGGCCAAGAAAACAACAGCAGACAGACCGCGGAAGCACGCGTTTCCAAGCGTCCTTGTAATCGGGTGATCGCCACATCTCTCCCCAGAGTGCTTTATCAGGTTCCGAAGGGAGGTTCGCATAGCTTCTTTAACCTTGTAGTTGCATCGACACACGTAAGCACGGCTTGCGAAAAATGTTTCTGTAGGTATGTGTAACTCCAGGGATATCGTTTTCAAAATAACCTACGTCTGCTGGAACGCATCGGCGACATTTCTGGACAGTCGTTTTGGTGTGGCCCTCTGACAGTGTCACCCGGTTGGGTCCGCTTCTCCACGACCCCCATCCCGTGACTTCACTGGGAAAAGCAGGTCAACCCCTTTAGGTAGTCACGTAGGCGCGCAGTCGGCCCGGGATAAATTTGCTCTCCTGGACCCACTGAGTTTGTCGCGGACTCATTCCCGGACTCACCTCCCTGACCCGCCTTCAGCTGCCGCCCAGGCTCCGGGCCCGCCTCCTTGCCGCCCGCGGCCGCCAGAGGGCGCAGCCTCCCCTCGAGAGCGCGGCCTGGTCCCCTCCAAGCGCCGGGAGCTCCCGGGCTTCCCGCTCCAGCCTAGGGCCTTCGCCATCCGCCCTGACCTGGGGAGCAGGCCTCTGCGGAGGGCCTTGACACCGCGCGGACCTCGTCGCCTCCTCTAGCTCTCCCTGACTCGCTTCTGGACACACTGAACCCCGTCTGAGCTATCCACCCTCCCCCTCCCCAGACCAGCCCCCCACCCCTCGGAGGGACTAATTCACGCTGAACCCGCCGCTCTCCGCCTGGGGCCTTTGAAGGGCCGCGAGGGCTCAGGGCCTCTGAACTGCGGCGTCATCTCATCTTCAATCCCGGACAGCCCGGGATCGCCAAAGCTCAGGCTCAGGAGGGTTTTGGTTAAGGGTAGGCTTAGGGCTATAGTTCAGGTTAGGGCTGGGGGGGTTAGGGCTAGGGCTAGGACTAGGGCTAGGATTAGGGCTAGGGCGAGGGTTAGGGTTAGTGTTAGGGTGAGGGTGAGGGTGAGGGTGAGGGTGAGGGTGAGGGTGAGGTGCTAATTCACGCTGAACCCGCCGCTCTCCACCCGGGGCCTTTGAAGAGCCGCGAGGGCTTAGGGCGCCTAAGCTCCGGCGTCATCTCCTCTTCAGTCCGGACAGCCCGGGGTCGCCAAAGCTCAGGCTCAGGAGCCCAGAGGGAACGAAGCAAATAGTCTTCTGAGTCACACATTCCTTCTTTTCTTCACTTCCCTTCTTGGTTGCTCCTTCCTTTAACCCATTGGTTCCCTTAAGAAACCCTTCTGACCGACGACAATCAAGAGATTCGGTAATGCGCAAAGGTGGCCATGCTGTGGACACATCGGCCCCTTCCCAAGTGGTCAGCAAGCAATGAGGAGGCACAAAGGGTCAGACAGGCAGTGGCGGGCTGGTGGGACCAAATGCCTAGATGCCAGCAAAGGAAGAAACCACAGGAGGAAGAAGAGCGGGCAGTATGACTTCATTCCTACTGGGCAAGTGAGGGAGTGCGTAGCCGTCTGGGATGGGGATAGGAGCTTTGGACCATAGGAATGGGGCAGAGGCCCTGGAGAGGCACTTGTCATTTCCCAAACCTTCGTGCTCTGGAGATTTTTTGTTTCGCATGCATGTTCTCTGTGTTTCAATAGTGGCGTTTTGTTTTCTTTTTTATGGTTTCAATTATCTGTCTGTTCTACCAATGAACTCCTTCATCCAGCTCGATAATCTCTATCACCTTTCCGAGGCTACCACGTCCAACGACGATGGGAGGATTCTCAGGTGAAAGATGCTAAGAAAGAGGCCTGGTGTTTATGTAGAAAAACTTAATTATTAATAAGTTGGGCAAGTGTCTGGACAGATATGACCCAGAATATATATACATTACTCCAAACACGTACGACAGCAATCGCATCGATACACTTTCTTCGGCGATGGAATGGTGTTGCTCTAACGCCTTTCAGGCCATCTTCTGTGTGTTGAGAGTGGCCCAAGGGAGACATCCGTTCACAGGCGAGGGGGGGGTTGCTCTGGGACGGAAACTGTGCCATCGTTCCTTCGGTGATAGCTGTGGAACAAACTGTCTTCCAGTTCCCAGTTCCCACTCTCACACCTAAGGGAAAAGAAACATGTTAAAAAAGAAAGAAAAGGAAAAGAAAAAGAAAAAAACTGTCCTTTTAAAAAAATACCCTTATGAGTAGAGAGGGCGTCCGCTCTTTCTCTACACACCTACCCGATAATTTCCAATTTGACGGCCCATCTTGCCAGAAGGGAAAGAAGTTGAGGTGTGTCCAAGGTAGGCCTATTTCCGTCGCCGGGGTTCGCTTAGGATTCGTGGATTGCACAGACTGCCAAGGAGGCAATGATGGCAGGGAGGAGTTGGGATCAGTCGTGCGAAGGCTTTTGTTCATCTGGCTTTAGCCAATGGGTCCATCGCCTGGTGCCCCTGGTGCCTCCGGCGGCAAGACCGAGGAGCCTCCGAAGGATCAGGCACCCCACGACTTGAAGATGCACAGCCAGCGCTGCGTCCATGTGCTAGGTCCAAGTTTCCCAGAGTCTTATCTTTCTTTCCGCGTTCCTTCGGCTCCGGAACACCGCGTCGTGGCTGTCCAGCATCTCTTTCCATCGTACGGATTCGTCCTCAAGGGATAGATGCCTGGATGTGGGTTCGGTCAATCTTGCAGCGCGTCAAGCAGAGCCCGAAAGTCAATGTCGCCGAGGGAGAGTTCGAGTTGTGGAGGGTCCTCCTCCTGTGGATCCGCGTTCAGAAAGGTTTGGGACTTTCCCTGCAACTCTGGGGCGGAGAGGAGTTCATCTAAAAGGCTCTCGGTTTCCTGGCAGTCTTGGTCTGGTGGATGAGATGACCCTTGAGCCGATTGTGCCGGCTCTGGCCACAGGTGTGCCTCGGAGTGTCCGGGCTGCTGGAGTGTCTCTTGGCTGGGTTCCCATCGGGCAGTCACACCCTGGGCCACCTCACAGCCCCATTGCGTGAAGGGAGCTGTGACTTGCTGAGCCGGAACCTGCCCTTGCGTCTTTGAATTGTCAGGCCGAGAAGGGTCTTGGGCGAGCCACCCTGCCGAGACAGCGTGTTGGTCGCGATCCTGGTCATTTCCTGGGTATTGGGGCCAGAAAGGAGCCTGAGGGTCTGACAGCCTGTCTCCCACAGTGGGTCCTGTTGGCGATTGGTTCAGGTGTGTCCCCGGGGCGTGAGAGGTCTCTGCTGTCTTCTTCACAATCAGGGCGGGCTGGTCCAACACGGCACCCGGTGCTTGGCCGGCACAGCCCTGGGTGGGTTCCGAAGGAAGAAATGGTGGACGGGACTCAGTGAGAACAGGTAGGATGGCTTGGTTGCTGCTGGAAGGATGGGAGGGTGGGCCGAGAGGGTAGGTGCTCTGAACAGAGGACAGGTCGCTCTGGTCAAGTGGAAGCGTGGCCGCAGGAGTCGGGCTGCCTGCCAAGGACTTCGGCGGTGCACTCGCGCTCTGCACCGGCTTCCGAGCTCTTCGGTTCTGAAACCATACGTGAATTCGGGATCGCGGAAGGCCAGTTCGTTGAGCCAGTTCTTCCTTGGCCTCGTTACCAGGGTACCGGTTCTTCTCGAAGGCCTCGACTAGGAGACTCGTTTGCGATGTGGTGATGCGTGTGCGTTTTCGTCTGGCCGCTTTGGGGAAATTTTCCGGAGACCAAGGCTGAGGCTCTCCCTGTCCCTGGGACGGCTCTTCTTCGGAGGCCTGTCCAGAGGCCGAGCGGCTCTTCCTTAGGTGACCTGCTCTGCGGTTTCCAAACCAAGTCTGAATGCGATCCTCCGCGATGCCGGTTTCTCTGGCGAGTTCTTCTCTGGTAGTTATACCAGGGTAGGGGTTCTGTTCAAACGCTGCTTGCAGGGTCTCTCTTTGACTGGGCTTCAAAACCAACCTCTCTCGTCGGCCTCGTGGATTTTGAGAGCGACTCGAAGCGCCGGTCGGATCCATCGCGGCAAGTCAGCCGGACTGCACGGAGACTCGCGGCCAAGTGAACAGCTCCCGGAAACGCGGGACTCAGCCACGCCCGGAATGCTTTGCGCAGCAAAGGAAGGCCCCGAGGCCCATGTGGGAAATCACCTGACCCACCGGAGTCCTTCATTAAGTACCTGAGGCCTTGGAGGAAAGCGTTGAAGGGCAAGATGACTCACTCCTAAGTGGAAGTAGAGATTTTATCAGGGGATTTGGCAACGGTCGTCCTATTAGTGTGTTGCGTCAGAGGAATGCATTTCCAATGGAAGGATTTTCCGGCACCTTGTCAGCTCGGTGGGGGCTGGGGGACCGGACTGGGATTCCCAGGCGCCTTAGTTCGCTGGTGCCGCCCTGACAGAACCAGCACCCGTGCGTGGCTTTGACAAACAGAAATGTATTCTTTCACAGTCGACCAGGCGACGAGTCCCAATTCAGGGCGCCAGCGCCTGGGGAAGGAGTTCCCTGCCTGTCAGCTCTGGGTGAAGGCCCTAGTCATCAGTCATCTTCTGGTCTACGAGCTGCTCAGTGCAGGGACCCGAGGTCCGAAGGACGCGCTCTGCCTCTGCCTCTTCTTCCTTGGCGCCCATTGGTCCCTCTCCTCTCTGCTAGCTGCTCTCTTTTCTGTCTCAAAAGGGACTGCCTGCCCATACAACCTAATCCTGTACCTTGCCTCCTCCCTCATTGACATAACCGCCGCCTGTGCTCCTGCCTCATTAACATCATAAAAACCATCACAGAGGGTAGGATTTACAACCCCCGGGGTAATTAGGACGGATCACAAATCCCAGAAGGACCAGACAAGTCTGGGAGTCCTGGATTCCTTGGATTCTCAGGCTGCCAAGGGTCTTGACCCGGCAATCCTGCCAGACGGTGAGTTGATTGTGATCCTAGCGATATCCCGCCTATTAAGGCCAGGAGGGACTCTGAGTTTCTGATAGCCTCTTTCCCACAGACGGTTCTATTGGCGGCAGATCCGCACCTCCCCCAAGGTGGTTGCCCCCACCCCGCCCATCGCCTTAGCAGGATGAGCTCCCTGCCCCGCTGGCTGGTGCGCCTACACATCCCGCCGCTAGTGGAGCTGGGTTGGGGCTTTGGGGGGAGGGCGGGCCCGGCGGGTACCCTTGCGTGTGCGGCCCACGCCCCTCCCTCCCGAGCCCTCTCTCCGTCGCCTTGTCTCTCTTCTCCTCTCGGGTTGGCAATGCCTGGATAATTGGACAGAACGCACCGTTGTACGGAGGGTTAGTCAGGATCCTTTTGACACAATCAGTGTCCCATTCCGCGGTTTGTTCCAAAGAGAACGCCGGTGGTGTCCTCCCGGGGAAGCAATGGAGACCCGCTCTCTTTCAGAAAATCCCTTGGCACCGCCAGGTGCAGCTGGCTGAACCGCTTGCCCAGGAGACGTTCTGCCTTGCGGCCAATAAATAAATGAAGGAATGAATAAGTAAATATGTCACAGGATTATTCACTGGAAACAAAAGAAAAGGAAATGAGATTAAAACCTCACCATACGGTGGCGTCTCGAGGCTTCGTGTCACGCAGTTCAGCAACTGAGGGCGTCACCCGTGCAGTCCACCGCCTCTCATACCGCACCGTACAGAGGATTCAGCGTTGGTTTTTGTCCTAATGTTAACGGTACAACGTAATTCCCGTACATCGCTCCTTCTTTCACCTTGAGTTACTACTTCATCCTCCAAAAAATAAACTATATAGAAAAAAGAGACATGCATATCTATCTAGACATAACTGACCCCGGCTCACAAATACTAATTCCCACAATATCGTACCTAAAACAGCAGAAACTTTGACCAAATCAGCGACTACAAAAAGCCCAGCGGCCAAGAAAACAACAGCAGACAGACCGCGGAAGCACGCGTTTCCAAGCGTCCTTGTAATCGGGTGATCGCCACATCTCTCCCCAGAGTGCTTTATCAGGTTCCGAAGGGAGGTTCGCATAGCTTCTTTAACCTTGTAGTTGCATCGACACACGTAAGCACGGCTTGCGAAAAATGTTTCTGTAGGTATGTGTAACTCCAGGGATATCGTTTTCAAAATAACCTACGTCTGCTGGAACGCATCGGCGACATTTCTGGACAGTCGTTTTGGTGTGGCCCTCTGACAGTGTCACCCGGTTGGGTCCGCTTCTCCACGACCCCCATCCCGTGACTTCACTGGGAAAAGCAGGTCAACCCCTTTAGGTAGTCACGTAGGCGCGCAGTCGGCCCGGGATAAATTTGCTCTCCTGGACCCACTGAGTTTGTCGCGGACTCATTCCCGGACTCACCTCCCTGACCCGCCTTCAGCTGCCGCCCAGGCTCCGGGCCCGCCTCCTTGCCGCCCGCGGCCGCCAGAGGGCGCAGCCTCCCCTCGAGAGCGCGGCCTGGTCCCCTCCAAGCGCCGGGAGCTCCCGGGCTTCCCGCTCCAGCCTAGGGCCTTCGCCATCCGCCCTGACCTGGGGAGCAGGCCTCTGCGGAGGGCCTTGACACCGCGCGGACCTCGTCGCCTCCTCTAGCTCTCCCTGACTCGCTTCTGGACACACTGAACCCCGTCTGAGCTATCCGCCCTCCCCCTCCCCAGACCAGCCCCCCACCCCTCGGAGGGACTAATTCACCCAGAACCCGCCGCTCTCCGCCTGGGGCCTTTGAAGGGCCGCGAGGGCTCAGGGCCTCTGAACTGCGGCGTCATCTCATCTTCAATCCCGGACAGCCCGGGATCGCCAAAGCTCAGGCTCAGGAGGGTTTTGGTTAAGGGTAGGCTTAGGGCTATAGTTCAAGTTAGGGCTGGGGGGGTTAGGGCTAGGGCTAGGGCTAGGGCTAGGGCTAGGGCTAGGATTAGGGCTAGGGCGAGGGTTAGGGTTAGTGTGAGGGTGAGGGTGAGGGTGAGGGTGAGGGTGAGGGTGAGGGTGAGGGTGAGGGTGAGGGTGAGGGTGAGGGTGAGGGTGAGGGTGAGGGTGAGGGTGAGGGTGAGGGTGAGGGTAAGGGTGAGGTGCTAATTCACGCTGAACCCGCCGCTCTCCACCCGGGGCCTTTGAAGAGCCGCGAGGGCTTAGGGCGCCTAAGCTCCGGCGTCATCTCCTCTTCAGTCCGGACAGCCCGGGGTCGCCAAAGCTCAGGCTCAGGAGCCCAGAGGGAACGAAGCAAATAGTCTCCTGAGTCACACATTCCTTCTTTTCTTCACTTCCCTTCTTGGTTGCTCCTTCCTTTAACCCATTGGTTCCCTTAAGAAACCCTTCTGACCGACGACAATCAAGAGATTCGGTAATGCGCAAAGGTGGCCACGCTGTGGACACATCGGCCCCTTCCCAAGTGGTCAGCAAGCAATGAGGAGGCACAAAGGGTCAGACAGCAGTGGCGGGCCGGTGGGACCAAATGCCTAGACGCCAGCAAAGGAAGAAACCGCAGGAGGAAGAAGAGCGGGCAGTATGACTTCACTCCTACTGGGCAAGTGGGGGAGTGCGTAGCCGTCTGGGATGGGGGTAGGAGCTTTGGACCATAGGAATGGGCCAGAGGCCCTGGAGAGGCACTTGTCATTTCCCAATCCTTTGTGCTCTGGAGATTTTTTGTTTCGCATGCATGTTCTCTGTGTTTCAGTAGCGGCATTTTGTTTTCTTTTTTATGGTTTCAGTTATCTGTCTGTTCCACAAATGAACTCCTTCATCCAGCTCGATAATCTCTATCACCTTTCTGAGGCTACCACGTCCAACGACGATGGGAGGAGTCTCAGGTGAAAGACGCTAAGAAAGAGGCCTGGTGTTTATGTAGAAAAACTTAATTATTAATAAGTTGGGCAAGTGTCTGGACAGATATGACCCAGAATATATATACATTACTCCAAACACGTGCGACAGCAATCGCATCGATACACTTTCTTCGGCGATGGAATGGTGTTGCTCTAACGCCTTTCAGGCCATCTTCTGTGTGTTGAGAGTGGCCCAAGGGAGACATCCGTTCACAGGGGGGCGGTTGCTCTGGGACGTAAACTGTGCCATCGTTCCTTCGGTGATAGCTGTGGAACAAACTGTCTTCCAGTTCCCAATTCCCACTCTCACACCTAAGGGAAAAGAAACATGTTAAAAAAGAAAGAAAAGGAAAAGAAAAAGAAAAAAACTGTCCTTTTTAGAAAATCCCCTTATGAGTAGAGAGGGCGTCCGCTCTTTCTCTACACACCTACCCAATAATTTCCAATTTGAGGGCCCATCTTGCCAGAATGGAAAGAAGTTGAGATGTGTACAAGGTAGGCCTATTTCCGTCGCCGGGGTTCGCTTAGGATTCGTGGATTGCACAGACTGCCAAGGAGGCAATGATGGCAGGGAGGAGTTCCGATCAGTCGTGTGAAGGCTTTTGTTCATCTGGCTTTAGCCAATGGGTCCATCGCCTGGTGCCCCTGGTGCCTCCGGCGGCAAGACCGAGGAGCCTCCGAAGGATCAGGCACCCCACGACTTGAAGATGCACAGTCAGCGCTGCGTCCATGTGCTAGGTCCAAGTTTCCCAGAGTCTTATCTTTCTTCCCGCGTTCCTTCGGCTCCGGAACACCGCGTCGTGGCTGTCCAGCATCTCTTTCCATCGTACGGATTCGTCCTCAAGGGATAGATGCCTGGATGTGGGTTCGGTCAATCTTGCAGCGCGTCAAGCAGAGCCCGAAAGTCAATGTCGCCGAGGGAGAGTTCGAGTTGTGGAGGGTCCTCCTCCTGTGGATCCGCGTTCAGAAAGGTTTGGGACTTTCCCTGCAACTCTGGGGCGGAGAGGAGTTCATCTAAAAGGCTCTCGGTTTCCTGGCAGTCTTGGTCTGGTGGATGAGATGACCCTTGAGCCGATTGTGCCGGCTCTGGCCACAGGTGTGCCTCGGAGTGTCCGGGCTGCTGGAGTGTCTCTTGGCTGGGTTCCCATCGGGCAGTCACACCCTGGGCCACCTCACAGCCCCATTGCGTCAAGGGAGCTGTGACTTGCTGAGCCGGAACCTGCCCTTGCGTCTTTGAATTGTCAGGCCGAGAAGGGTCTTGGGCGAGCCACCCTGCCGAGACAGCATGTTGGTCGCGATCCTGGTCATTTCCTGGGTATTGGGGCCAGAAAGGAGCCTGAGGGTCTGACAGCCTGTCTCGCACAGTGGGTCCTGTTGGCGATTGGTTCAGGTGTGTCCCCGGCGCGTGAGAGGTCTCTGCTGTCTTCTTCACAATCAGGGCGGACTGGTCCATCATGGCACCTGGTGCTTGGCCGGCACAGCCCTGGGTGGGTTCCGAAGGAAGAAACGGTGGACGGGACTCAGTGAGAACAGGTAGGATGGCTTGGTTGCTGCTGGAAGGATGGGAGGGTGGGCCGAGAGGGTAGGTGCTCTGTACAGAGGACAGGTCGCTTTGGTCGAGTGGAAGCGTGGCCGCAGGAGTCGGGCTGCCTGCCAAGGACTTCGGCGGTGCACTCGCGCTCTGCACCGGCTTCCGAGCTCTTCGGTTCTGAAACCATACGTGAATTCGGGATCGCGGAAGGCCAGTTCGTTGAGCCAGTTCTTCCTTGGCCTCGTTACCAGGGTACCGGTTCTTCTCGAAGGCCTCGACTAGGAGACTCGTTTGCGATGTGGTGATGCGTGTGCGTTTTCGTCTGGCCGCTTTGGGGAAATTTTCCGGAGACCAAGGCTGAGGCTCTCCCTGTCCCTGGGACGGCTCTTCTTCGGAGGCCTGTCCAGAGGCCGAGCGGCTCTTCCTTAGGTGACCTGCTCTGCGGTTTCCAAACCAAGTCTGAATGCGATCCTCCGCGATGCCGGTTTCTCTGGCGAGTTCTTCTCTGGTAGTTATACCAGGGTAGGGGTTCTGTTCAAACGCTGCTTGCAGGGTCTCTCTTTGACTGGGCTTCAAAACCAACCTCTCTCGTCGGCCTCGTGGATTTTGAGAGCGACTCGAAGCGCCGGTCGGATCCATCGCGGCAAGTCAGCCGGACTGCACGGAGACTCGCGGCCAAGTGAACAGCTCCCGGAAACGCGGGACTCAGCCACGCCCGGAATGCTTTGCGCAGCAAAGGAAGGCCCCGAGGCCCATGTGGGAAATCACCTGACCCACCGGAGTCCTTCATTAAGTACCTGAGGCCTTGGAGGAAAGCGTTGAAGGGCAAGATGACTCACTCCTAAGTGGAAGTAGAGATTTTATCAGGGGATTTGGCAACGGTCGTCCTATTAGTGTGTTGCGTCAGAGGAATGCATTTCCAATGGAAGGATTTTCCGGCACCTTGTCAGCTCGGTGGGGGCTGGGGGACCGGACTGGGATTCCCAGGCGCCTTAGTTCGCTGGTGCCGCCCTGACAGAACCAGCACCCGTGCGTGGCTTTGACAAACAGAAATGTATTCTTTCACAGTCGACCAGGCGACGAGTCCCAATTCAGGGCGCCAGCGCCTGGGGAAGCAGTTCCCTGTCTGTCAGCTCTGGGTGAAGGCCCTAGTCATCAGTCATCTTCTGGTCTACGAGCTGCTCAGTGCAGGGACCCGAGGTCCGAAGGACGCGCTCTGCCTCTGCCTCTTCTTCCTTGGCGCCCATTGGTCCCTCTCCTCTCTGCTAGCTTCTCTCTTTTCTGTCTCAAAAGGGACTGCCTGCCCATACAACCTAATCCTGTACCTTGCCTCCTCCCTCATTGACATAACCGCCGCCTGTGCTCCTGCCTCATTAACATCATAAAAACCATCACAGAGGGTAGGATTTACAACCCCCGGGGTAATTAGGACGGATCACAAATCCCAGAAGGACCAGACAAGTCTGGGAATCCTGGATTCCTTGGATTCTCAGGCTGCCAAGGGTCTTGACCCGGCAATCCTGCCAGACGGTGAGTTGATTGTGATCCTAGCGATATCCCGCCTATTAAGGCCAGGAGGGACTCTGAGTTTCTGATAGCCTCTTTCCCACAGACGGTTCTATTGGCGGCAGATCCGCACCTCCCCCAAGGTGGTTGCCCCCACCCCGCCCATCGCCTTAGCAGGATGAGCTCCCTGCCCCGCTGGCTGGTGCGCCTACACATCCCGCCGCTAGTGGAGCTGGGTTGGGGCTTTGGGGGGAGGGCGGGCCCGGCGGGTACCCTTGCGTGTGCGGCCCACGCCCCTCCCTCCCGAGCCCTCTCTCCGTCGCCTTCTCTCTCTTCTCCTCTCGGGTTGGCAATGCCTGGATAACTGGACAGAACGCACCGTTGTACGGAGGGTTAGTCAGGATCCTTTTGACACAATCAGTGTCCCATTCCGCGGTTTGTTCCAAAGAGAACGCCGGTGGTGTCCTCCCGGGGAAGCAATGGAGACCCGCTCTCTTTCAGAAAATCCCTTGGCACCGCCAGGTGCAGCTGGCTGAACCGCTTGCCCAGGAGACGTTCTGCCTTGCGGCCAATAAATAAATGAAGGAATGAATAAGTAAATATGTCACAGGATTATTCACTGGAAACAAAAGAAAAGGAAATGAGATTAAAACCTCACCATACGGTGGCGTCTCGAGGCTTCGTGTCACGCAGTTCAGCAACTGAGGGCGTCACCCGTGCAGTCCACCGCCTCTCATACCGCACCGTACAGAGGATTCAGCGTTGGTTTTTGTCCTAATGTTAACGGTACAACGTAATTCCCGTACATCGCTCCTTCTTTCACCTTGAGTTACTACTTCATCCTCCAAAAAATAAACTATATAGAAAAAAGAGACATGCATATCTATCTAGACATAACTGACCCCGGCTCACAAATACTAATTCCCACAATATCGTACCTAAAACAGCAGAAACTTTGACCAAATCAGCGACTACAAAAAGCCCAGCGGCCAAGAAAACAACAGCAGACAGACCGCGGAAGCACGCGTTTCCAAGCGTCCTTGTAATCGGGTGATCGCCACATCTCTCCCCAGAGTGCTTTATCAGGTTCCGAAGGGAGGTTCGCATAGCTTCTTTAACCTTGTAGTTGCATCGACACACGTAAGCACGGCTTGCGAAAAATGTTTCTGTAGGTATGTGTAACTCCAGGGATATCGTTTTCAAAATAACCTACGTCTGCTGGAACGCATCGGCGACATTTCTGGACAGTCGTTTTGGTGTGGCCCTCTGACAGTGTCACCCGGTTGGGTCCGCTTCTCCACGACCCCCATCCCGTGACTTCACTGGGAAAAGCAGGTCAACCCCTTTAGGTAGTCACGTAGGCGCGCAGTCGGCCCGGGATAAATTTGCTCTCCTGGACCCACTGAGTTTGTCGCGGACTCATTCCCGGACTCACCTCCCTGACCCGCCTTCAGCTGCCGCCCAGGCTCCGGGCCCGCCTCCTTGCCGCCCGCGGCCGCCAGAGGGCGCAGCCTCCCCTCGAGAGCACGGCCTGGTCCCCTCCAAGCGCCGGGAGCTCCCGGGCTTCCCGCTCCAGCCTAGGGCCTTCGCCATCCGCCCTGACCTGGGGAGCAGGCCTCTGCGGAGGGCCTTGACACCGCGCGGACCTCGTCGCCTCCTCTAGCTCTCCCTGACTCGCTTCTGGACACACTGAACCCCGTCTGAGCTATCCACCCTCCCCCTCCCCAGACCAGCCCCCCACCCCTCGGAGGGACTAATTCACGCTGAACCCGCCGCTCTCCGCCTGGGGCCTTTGAAGGGCCGCGAGGGCTCAGGGCCTCTGAACTGCGGCGTCATCTCATCTTCAATCCCGGACAGCCCGGGATCGCCAAAGCTCAGGCTCAGGAGGGTTTTGGTTAAGGGTAGGCTTAGGGCTATAGTTCAGGTTAGGGCTGGGGGGGTTAGGGCTAGGGCTAGGACTAGGGCTAGGATTAGGGCTAGGGCGAGGGTTAGGGTTAGTGTTAGGGTGAGGGTGAGGGTGAGGGTGAGGGTGAGGGTGAGGGTGAGGGTGAGGGTGAGGGTGAGGGTGAGGTGCTAATTCACGCTGAACCCGCCGCTCTCCACCCGGGGCCTTTGAAGAGCCGCGAGGGCTTAGGGCGCCTAAGCTCCGGCGTCATCTCCTCTTCAGTCCGGACAGCCCGGGGTCGCCAAAGCTCAGGCTCAGGAGCCCAGAGGGAACGAAGCAAATAGTCTCCTGAGTCACACATTCCTTCTTTTCTTCACTTCCCTTCTTGGTTGCTCCTTCCTTTAACCCATTGGTTCCCTTAAGAAACCCTTCTGACCGACGACAATCAAGAGATTCGGTAATGCGCAAAGGTGGCCACGCTGTGGACACATCGGCCCCTTCCCAAGTGGTCAGCAAGCAATGAGGAGGCACAAAGGGTCAGACAGGCAGTGGCGGGCTGGTGGGACCAAATGCCTAGATGCCAGCAAAGGAAGAAACCACAGGAGGAAGAAGAGCGGGCAGTATGACTTCATTCCTACTGGGCAAGTGAGGGAGTGCGTAGCCGTCTGGGATGGGGATAGGAGCTTTGGACCATAGGAATGGGGCAGAGGCCCTGGAGAGGCACTTGTCATTTCCCAAACCTTCGTGCTCTGGAGATTTTTTGTTTCGCATGCATGTTCTCTGTGTTTCAATAGCGGCATTTTGTTTTCTTTTTTATGGTTTCAATTATCTGTCTGTTCTACCAATGAACTCCTTCATCCAGCTCGATAATCTCTATCACCTTTCCGAGGCTACCACGTCCAACGACGATGGGAGGATTCTCAGGTGAAAGATGCTAAGAAAGAGGCCTGGTGTTTATGTAGAAAAACTTAATTATTAATAAGTTGGGCAAGTGTCTGGACAGATATGACCCAGAATATATATACATTACTCCAAACACGTACGACAGCAATCGCATCGATACACTTTCTTCGGCGATGGAATGGTGTTGCTCTAACGCCTTTCAGGCCATCTTCTGTGTGTTGAGAGTGGCCCAAGGGAGACATCCGTTCACAGGCGAGGGGGGGGGTTGCTCTGGGACGGAAACTGTGCCATCGTTCCTTCGGTGATAGCTGTGGAACAAACTGTCTTCCAGTTCCCAGTTCCCACTCTCACACCTAAGGGAAAAGAAACATGTTAAAAAAGAAAGAAAAGGAAAAGAAAAAGAAAAAAACTGTCCTTTTAAAAAAATACCCTTATGAGTAGAGAGGGCGTCCGCTCTTTCTCTACACACCTACCCGATAATTTCCAATTTGACGGCCCATCTTGCCAGAAGGGAAAGAAGTTGAGGTGTGTCCAAGGTAGGCCTATTTCCGTCGCCGGGGTTCGCTTAGGATTCGTGGATTGCACAGACTGCCAAGGAGGCAATGATGGCAGGGAGGAGTTGGGATCAGTCGTGCGAAGGCTTTTGTTCATCTGGCTTTAGCCAATGGGTCCATCGCCTGGTGCCCCTGGTGCCTCCGGCGGCAAGACCGAGGAGCCTCCGAAGGATCAGGCACCCCACGACTTGAAGATGCACAGCCAGCGCTGCGTCCATGTGCTAGGTCCAAGTTTCCCAGAGTCTTATCTTTCTTTCCGCGTTCCTTCGGCTCCGGAACACCGCGTCGTGGCTGTCCAGCATCTCTTTCCATCGTACGGATTCGTCCTCAAGGGATAGATGCCTGGATGTGGGTTCGGTCAATCTTGCAGCGCGTCAAGCAGAGCCCGAAAGTCAATGTCGCCGAGGGAGAGTTCGAGTTGTGGAGGGTCCTCCTCCTGTGGATCCGCGTTCAGAAAGGTTTGGGACTTTCCCTGCAACTCTGGGGCGGAGAGGAGTTCATCTAAAAGGCTCTCGGTTTCCTGGCAGTCTTGGTCTGGTGGATGAGATGACCCTTGAGCCGATTGTGCCGGCTCTGGCCACAGGTGTGCCTCGGAGTGTCCGGGCTGCTGGAGTGTCTCTTGGCTGGGTTCCCATCGGGCGGTCACACCCTGGGCCACCTCACAGCCCCATTGCGTGAAGGGAGCTGTGACTTGCTGAGCCGGAACCTGCCCTTGCGTCTTTGAATTGTCAGGCCGAGAAGGGTCTTGGGCGAGCCACCCTGCCGAGACAGCGTGTTGGTCGCGATCCTGGTCATTTCCTGGGTATTGGGGCCAGAAAGGAGCCTGAGGGTCTGACAGCCTGTCTCCCACAGTGGGTCCTGTTGGCGATTGGTTCAGGTGTGTCCCCGGGGCGTGAGAGGTCTCTGCTGTCTTCTTCACAATCAGGGCGGGCTGGTCCAACACGGCACCCGGTGCTTGGCCGGCACAGCCCTGGGTGGGTTCCGAAGGAAGAAATGGTGGACGGGACTCAGTGAGAACAGGTAGGATGGCTTGGTTGCTGCTGGAAGGATGGGAGGGTGGGCCGAGAGGGTAGGTGCTCTGAACAGAGGACAGGTCGCTCTGGTCAAGTGGAAGCGTGGCCGCAGGAGTCGGGCTGCCTGCCAAGGACTTCGGCGGTGCACTCGCGCTCTGCACCGGCTTCCGAGCTCTTCGGTTCTGAAACCATACGTGAATTCGGGATCGCGGAAGGCCAGTTCGTTGAGCCAGTTCTTCCTTGGCCTCGTTACCAGGGTACCGGTTCTTCTCGAAGGCCTCGACTAGGAGACTCGTTTGCGATGTGGTGATGCGTGTGCGTTTTCGTCTGGCCGCTTTGGGGAAATTTTCCGGAGACCAAGGCTGAGGCTCTCCCTGTCCCTGGGACGGCTCTTCTTCGGAGGCCTGTCCAGAGGCCGAGCGGCTCTTCCTTAGGTGACCTGCTCTGCGGTTTCCAAACCAAGTCTGAATGCGATCCTCCGCGATGCCGGTTTCTCTGGCGAGTTCTTCTCTGGTAGTTATACCAGGGTAGGGGTTCTGTTCAAACGCTGCTTGCAGGGTCTCTCTTTGACTGGGCTTCAAAACCAACCTCTCTCGTCGGCCTCGTGGATTTTGAGAGCGACTCGAAGCGCCGGTCGGATCCATCGCGGCAAGTCAGCCGGACTGCACGGAGACTCGCGGCCAAGTGAACAGCTCCCGGAAACGCGGGACTCAGCCACGCCCGGAATGCTTTGCGCAGCAAAGGAAGGCCCCGAGGCCCATGTGGGAAATCACCTGACCCACCGGAGTCCTTCATTAAGTACCTGAGGCCTTGGAGGAAAGCGTTGAAGGGCAAGATGACTCACTCCTAAGTGGAAGTAGAGATTTTATCAGGGGATTTGGCAACGGTCGTCCTATTAGTGTGTTGCGTCAGAGGAATGCATTTCCAATGGAAGGATTTTCCGGCACCTTGTCAGCTCGGTGGGGGCTGGGGGACCGGACTGGGATTCCCAGGCGCCTTAGTTCGCTGGTGCCGCCCTGACAGAACCAGCACCCGTGCGTGGCTTTGACAAACAGAAATGTATTCTTTCACAGTCGACCAGGCGACGAGTCCCAATTCAGGGCGCCAGCGCCTGGGGAAGGAGTTCCCTGCCTGTCAGCTCTGGGTGAAGGCCCTAGTCATCAGTCATCTTCTGGTCTACGAGCTGCTCAGTGCAGGGACCCGAGGTCCGAAGGACGCGCTCTGCCTCTGCCTCTTCTTCCTTGGCGCCCATTGGTCCCTCTCCTCTCTGCTAGCTGCTCTCTTTTCTGTCTCAAAAGGGACTGCCTGCCCATACAACCTAATCCTGTACCTTGCCTCCTCCCTCATTGACATAACCGCCGCCTGTGCTCCTGCCTCATTAACATCATAAAAACCATCACAGAGGGTAGGATTTACAACCCCCGGGGTAATTAGGACGGATCACAAATCCCAGAAGGACCAGACAAGTCTGGGAATCCTGGATTCCTTGGATTCTCAGGCTGCCAAGGGTCTTGACCCGGCAATCCTGCCAGACGGTGAGTTGATTGTGATCCTAGCGATATCCCGCCTATTAAGGCCAGGAGGGACTCTGAGTTTCTGATAGCCTCTTTCCCACAGACGGTTCTATTGGCGGCAGATCCGCACCTCCCCCAAGGTGGTTGCCCCCACCCCGCCCATCGCCTTAGCAGGATGAGCTCCCTGCCCCGCTGGCTGGTGCGCCTACACATCCCGCCGCTAGTGGAGCTGGGTTGGGGCTTTGGGGGGAGGGCGGGCCCGGCGGGTACCCTTGCGTGTGCGGCCCACGCCCCTCCCTCCCGAGCCCTCTCTCCGTCGCCTTGTCTCTCTTCTCCTCTCGGGTTGGCAATGCCTGGATAATTGGACAGAACGCACCGTTGTACGGAGGGTTAGTCAGGATCCTTTTGACACAATCAGTGTCCCATTCCGCGGTTTGTTCCAAAGAGAACGCCGGTGGTGTCCTCCCGGGGAAGCAATGGAGACCCGCTCTCTTTCAGAAAATCCCTTGGCACCGCCAGGTGCAGCTGGCTGAACCGCTTGCCCAGGAGACGTTCTGCCTTGCGGCCAATAAATAAATGAAGGAATGAATAAGTAAATATGTCACAGGATTATTCACTGGAAACAAAAGAAAAGGAAATGAGATTAAAACCTCACCATACGGTGGCGTCTCGAGGCTTCGTGTCACGCAGTTCAGCAACTGAGGGCGTCACCCGTGCAGTCCACCGCCTCTCATACCGCACCGTACAGAGGATTCAGCGTTGGTTTTTGTCCTAATGTTAACGGTACAACGTAATTCCCGTACATCGCTCCTTCTTTCACCTTGAGTTACTACTTCATCCTCCAAAAAATAAACTATATAGAAAAAAGAGACATGCATATCTATCTAGACATAACTGACCCCGGCTCACAAATACTAATTCCCACAATATCGTACCTAAAACAGCAGAAACTTTGACCAAATCAGCGACTACAAAAAGCCCAGCGGCCAAGAAAACAACAGCAGACAGACCGCGGAAGCACGCGTTTCCAAGCGTCCTTGTAATCGGGTGATCGCCACATCTCTCCCCAGAGTGCTTTATCAGGTTCCGAAGGGAGGTTCGCATAGCTTCTTTAACCTTGTAGTTGCATCGACACACGTAAGCACGGCTTGCGAAAAATGTTTCTGTAGGTATGTGTAACTCCAGGGATATCGTTTTCAAAATAACCTACGTCTGCTGGAACGCATCGGCGACATTTCTGGACAGTCGTTTTGGTGTGGCCCTCTGACAGTGTCACCCGGTTGGGTCCGCTTCTCCACGACCCCCATCCCGTGACTTCACTGGGAAAAGCAGGTCAACCCCTTTAGGTAGTCACGTAGGCGCGCAGTCGGCCCGGGATAAATTTGCTCTCCTGGACCCACTGAGTTTGTCGCGGACTCATTCCCGGACTCACCTCCCTGACCCGCCTTCAGCTGCCGCCCAGGCTCCGGGCCCGCCTCCTTGCCGCCCGCGGCCGCCAGAGGGCGCAGCCTCCCCTCGAGAGCGCGGCCTGGTCCCCTCCAAGCGCCGGGAGCTCCCGGGCTTCCCGCTCCAGCCTAGGGCCTTCGCCATCCGCCCTGACCTGGGGAGCAGGCCTCTGCGGAGGGCCTTGACACCGCGCGGACCTCGTCGCCTCCTCTAGCTCTCCCTGACTCGCTTCTGGACACACTGAACCCCGTCTGAGCTATCCGCCCTCCCCCTCCCCAGACCAGCCCCCCACCCCTCGGAGGGACTAATTCACGCTGAACCCGCCGCTCTCCGCCTGGGGCCTTTGAAGGGCCGCGAGGGCTCAGGGCCTCTGAACTGCGGCGTCATCTCATCTTCAATCCCGGACAGCCCGGGATCGCCAAAGCTCAGGCTCAGGAGGGTTTTGGTTAAGGGTAGGCTTAGGGCTATAGTTCAGGTTAGGGCTGGGGGGGTTAGGGCTAGGGCTAGGACTAGGGCTAGGATTAGGGCTAGGGCGAGGGTTAGGGTTAGTGTGAGGGTGAGGGTGAGGGTGAGGGTGAGGGTGAGGGTGAGGGTGAGGGTGAGGGTGAGGGTGAGGGTGAGGGTGAGGGTGAGGGTGAGGTGCTAATTCACGCTGAACCCGCCGCTCTCCACCCGGGGCCTTTGAAGAGCCGCGAGGGCTTAGGGCGCCTAAGCTCCGGCGTCATCTCCTCTTCAGTCCGGACAGCCCGGGGTCGCCAAAGCTCAGGCTCAGGAGCCCAGAGGGAACGAAGCAAATAGTCTCCTGAGTCACACATTCCTTCTTTTCTTCACTTCCCTTCTTGGTTGCTCCTTCCTTTAACCCATTGGTTCCCTTAAGAAACCCTTCTGACCGACGACAATCAAGAGATTCGGTAATGCGCAAAGGTGGCCACGCTGTGGACACATCGGCCCCTTCCCAAGTGGTCAGCAAGCAATGAGGAGGCACAAAGGGTCAGACAGGCAGTGGCGGGCTGGTGGGACCAAATGCCTAGATGCCAGCAAAGGAAGAAACCACAGGAGGAAGAAGAGCGGGCAGTATGACTTCATTCCTACTGGGCAAGTGAGGGAGTGCGTAGCCGTCTGGGATGGGGATAGGAGCTTTGGACCATAGGAATGGGGCAGAGGCCCTGGAGAGGCACTTGTCATTTCCCAAACCTTCGTGCTCTGGAGATTTTTTGTTTCGCATGCATGTTCTCTGTGTTTCAATAGCGGCATTTTGTTTTCTTTTTTATGGTTTCAATTATCTGTCTGTTCTACCAATGAACTCCTTCATCCAGCTCGATAATCTCTATCACCTTTCCGAGGCTACCACGTCCAACGACGATGGGAGGATTCTCAGGTGAAAGATGCTAAGAAAGAGGCCTGGTGTTTATGTAGAAAAACTTAATTATTAATAAGTTGGGCAAGTGTCTGGACAGATATGACCCAGAATATATATACATTACTCCAAACACGTACGACAGCAATCGCATCGATACACTTTCTTCGGCGATGGAATGGTGTTGCTCTAACGCCTTTCAGGCCATCTTCTGTGTGTTGAGAGTGGCCCAAGGGAGACATCCGTTCACAGGCGAGGGGGGGGTTGCTCTGGGACGGAAACTGTGCCATCGTTCCTTCGGTGATAGCTGTGGAACAAACTGTCTTCCAGTTCCCAGTTCCCACTCTCACACCTAAGGGAAAAGAAACATGTTAAAAAAGAAAGAAAAGGAAAAGAAAAAGAAAAAAACTGTCCTTTTAAAAAAATACCCTTATGAGTAGAGAGGGCGTCCGCTCTTTCTCTACACACCTACCCGATAATTTCCAATTTGACGGCCCATCTTGCCAGAAGGGAAAGAAGTTGAGGTGTGTCCAAGGTAGGCCTATTTCCGTCGCCGGGGTTCGCTTAGGATTCGTGGATTGCACAGACTGCCAAGGAGGCAATGATGGCAGGGAGGAGTTGGGATCAGTCGTGCGAAGGCTTTTGTTCATCTGGCTTTAGCCAATGGGTCCATCGCCTGGTGCCCCTGGTGCCTCCGGCGGCAAGACCGAGGAGCCTCCGAAGGATCAGGCACCCCACGACTTGAAGATGCACAGCCAGCGCTGCGTCCATGTGCTAGGTCCAAGTTTCCCAGAGTCTTATCTTTCTTTCCGCGTTCCTTCGGCTCCGGAACACCGCGTCGTGGCTGTCCAGCATCTCTTTCCATCGTACGGATTCGTCCTCAAGGGATAGATGCCTGGATGTGGGTTCGATCAATCTTGCAGCGCGTCAAGCAGAGCCCGAAAGTCAATGTCGCCGAGGGAGAGTTCGAGTTGTGGAGGGTCCTCCTCCTGTGGATCCGCGTTCAGAAAGGTTTGGGACTTTCCCTGCAACTCTGGGGCGGAGAGGAGTTCATCTAAAAGGCTCTCGGTTTCCTGGCAGTCTTGGTCTGGTGGATGAGATGACCCTTGAGCCGATTGTGCCGGCTCTGGCCACAGGTGTGCCTCGGAGTGTCCGGGCTGCTGGAGTGTCTCTTGGCTGGGTTCCCATCGGGCGGTCACACCCTGGGCCACCTCACAGCCCCATTGCGTGAAGGGAGCTGTGACTTGCTGAGCCGGAACCTGCCCTTGCGTCTTTGAATTGTCAGGCCGAGAAGGGTCTTGGGCGAGCCACCCTGCCGAGACAGCGTGTTGGTCGCGATCCTGGTCATTTCCTGGGTATTGGGGCCAGAAAGGAGCCTGAGGGTCTGACAGCCTGTCTCCCACAGTGGGTCCTGTTGGCGATTGGTTTCAGGTGTGTCCCCGGGGCGTGAGAGGTCCTCTGCTGTCTTCTTCACAATCAGGGCGGCTGGTCCAACACGGCACCCGGTGCTTGGCCGGCACAGCCCTGGGTGGGTTCCGAAGGAGAGAAACGGTGTACGGGACTCAGTGAGAACAGGTAGGATGGCTTGGTTGCTGCTAGAAGGATGGGAGGGTGGCCGAGAGGGTAGGTGCTCTGAACAGAGGACAGGTCGCTCTGGTCAAGTGGAAGCGTGGCCGCAGGAGTCGGGCTGCCTGCCAAGGACTTCGGCGGTGCACTCGCGCTCTGCACCGGCTTCCGAGCTCTTCGGTTCTGAAACCATACGTGAATTCGGGATCGCGGAAGGCCAGTTCGTTGAGGCCAGTTCTTCCTTGGCCTCGTTACCAGGGTACCGGTTCTTCTCGCAAGGCCTCGACTAGGAGACTCGTTTGCGATGTGGTGATGCGTGTGCGTTTTCGTCTGGCCGCTTTGGGGAAATTTTCCGGAGACCAAGGCTGAGGCTCTCCTGTCCCTGGGACGGCTCTTCTTCGGAGGCCTGTCCAGAGGCCGAGCGGCTCTTCCTTAGGTGACCTGCTCTGCGGTTTCCAAACCAAGTCTGAATGCGATCCTCCGCGATGCCGGTTTCTCTGGCGAGTTCTTCTCTGGTAGTTATACCAGGGTAGGGGTCTGTTCAAACGCTGCTTGCAGGGTCTCTCTTTGACTGGCTTCAAAACCAACCTCTCTCGTCGGCCTCGTGGATTTTGGAGAGCGACTCGAAGCGCCGTCGGATCCATCGCGGCAAGTCAGCCGGACTGCACGGAGACTCGCGGCCAAGTGAACAGCTCCCGGAAACGCGGGACTCAGCCACGCCCGGAATGCTTGCGCAGCAAAGGAAGGCCCCGAGGCCCATGTGGGAAATCACCTGACCACCGGAGTCCTTCATTAAGTACCTGAGGCCTTGGAGGAAAGCGTTGAAGGGCAAGATGACTCACTCCTAAGTGGAAGTAGAGATTTTATCAGGGGATTTGGCAACGGTCGTCCTATTAGTGTGTTGCGTCAGAGGAATGCATTTCCAATGGAAGGATTTTCCGGCACCTTGTCAGCTCGTGGGGCTGGGGGACCGGACTGGGATTCCCAGGCGCCTTAGTTTCGCTGGTGCCGCCCTGACAGAACCAGCACCCCGTGCGTGGCTTTGACAAAACAGAAATGTATTCTTTCACAGTCGACCAGGCGACGCGTCCCAATTCAGGGCGCCAGCGCCTGGGGAAGGAGTTCCCTGCCTGTCAGCTCTGGGTGAAGGCCCTAGTCATCAGTCATCTTCTGGTCTACGAGCTGCTCAGTGCAGGGACCCCGAGGTCCGAAGGACGCGCTCTGCCTCTGCCTCTTCTTCCTTGGCGCCCATTGGTCCCTCTCCTCTCTGCTAGCTGCTCTCTTTTCTGTCTCAAAAGGGACTGCCTGCCATACAACCTAATCCTGTACCTTGCCTCCTCCCTCATTGACATAACCGCCGCCTGTGCTCCTGCCTCATTAACATCATAAAAAACCATCACAGAGGGTAGGATTTACAACCCCCGGGGTAATTAGGACGGATCACAAATCCCAGAAGGACCAGACAAGTCTGGGAATCCTGGATTCCTTGGATTCTCAGGCTGCAAGGGTCTTGACCCCGGCAATCCTGCCAGACGGTGAGTTGATTGTGATCCTAGCGATATCCCGCCTATTAAGGCCAGGAGGGACTCTGAGTTTCTGATAGCCTCTTTCCCACAGACGGTTCTATTGGCGGCAGATCCGCGCCTCCCCCAAGGTGGTTGCCCCCACCCCGCCCATCGCCTTAGCTGGATGAGCTCCCTGCCCCGCTGGCTGGTGCGCCTACACATCCCGCCGCTAGTGGAGCTGGGTTGGGGCTTTGGGGGGAGGCGGGCCCGGCGGGTACCCTTGCGTGTGCGGCCCACACCCCTCCCTCCCGAGTCCTCTCTCCGTCGCCTTCTCTCTCTTCCCCTCGCGGGTTGGCGATGCCTGGATAATTGGACAGAACGCACCGTTGTACGGAGGGTTAGTCCAGGATCTTTTGACACAATCATTGTCCCATTCCGCGGTTTGTTCCAAAGAGAACGCCGGTGGTGTCCTCCCCGGGGAAGCAATGGAGACCCGCTCTCTTTCAGAAAATCCCTTGGCACCGCCAGGTGCAGCTGGCTGAACCGCTTGCCCAGGAGACGTTCTGTCTTGCGGCCAATAAATAAATGAAGGAATGAATAAGTAAATATGTCACAAGGATTATTCACTGGAAACAAAAGAAAAGGAAATGAGATTAAAATCTCACAATAACGGTGGCGTCTCGAGGCTTCGTGTCACGCAGTTCAGCACTGAGGGCGTCACCGCGCAGTCCACCGCCTCTCATACCGCACCGTACAGCGGATTCAGCGTTGGTTTTTGTCCTAATGTTAACGGTACATCGTAATGCCCATACATCGCTCCTTCTTTCACTTGAGTTACTACTTCATCCTCCAAAAAATAACTCTATAGGAAAAATAGACATGCATATCTATCTAGACATAACTGAACCCCCGGCTCACAAATACTAATTCCCACAATATCGTACCGAAAACAGCAGAAACTTTGAACCAAATCAGCGACTACAAAAAGCCCAGCGGCCAAGAAAACAACAGCAGACAGACCGCGGAAGCAAGCGTTTCCAAGCGTCCTTGTAATCGGGTGATCGCCACAATCCTCTCCCCACAGTGCTTTATCAGGTTCCGAAGGGAGGTTCGCATAGCTTCTTTAACCTTGTAGTTGCATCGACACACGTAAGCACGGCTTGCGAAAAATGTTTCTGTAGGTATGTGTAACTCCAGGATATCGTTTCAAAATAACCTACGTCTGCTGGAACGCATCGGCGACATTTCTGGACAGTCGTTTTGGTGGTGGCCCTCTGACAGTGTCACCCGGTTGGGTCCGCTTCTCCACGACCCCCATCCCGTGACTTCACTGGGAAAAGCAGGTCAACCCCTTTAGGTAGTCACGTAGGCGCGCAGTCGGCCCGGGATAAATTTGCTCTCCTGGACCCACTGAGTTTGTCGCGGACTCATTCCCAGACCTCACCTCCCTGACCCGCCTTCAGCTTGCCGCCCAGGCTCCGGGCCCGCCTCCTTGCGCCCGCGGCCGCCAGAGGGCGCAGCCTCCCCTCGAGAGCGCGGCCTGGTCCCCTCCAAGCGCCGGGAGCTCCCGGGCTTCCCGCTCCAGCCTAGGGCCTTCGCCATCCGCCCTGACCTGGGGAGCAGGCCTCTGCGGAGGGCCTTTGACACCGCGCGGACCTCGTCGCCTCCTCTAGCTCTCCTGACTCGCTTCTGGACACACTGAACCCCGTCTGAGCTATCCGCCCTCCCCCCTCCCCAGACCAGCCCCCCACCCCTCGGAGGGACTAATTCACCCAGAACCCGCCGCTCTCCGCCTGGGGCCTTTGAAGGGCCGCGAGGGCTCAGGGCTCTGAACTGCGGCGTCATCTCATCTTCAATCCCGCGACCAGCCCCGGGATCGCCAAAGCTCAGGCTCAGGAGGGTTTTGGTTAAGGGTAGGCTTAGGGCTATAGTTCAGGTTAGGGCTGGGGGGGTTAGGGCTAGGGCTAGGACTAGGGCTAGGATTAGGGCTAGGGCGAGGGTTAGGGTTAGTGTTAGGGTGAGGGGTGAGGGTGAGGGTGAGGGTGAGGGTGAGGGAATACTATCTCTCTATG